>NW_016911077.1:0-788 GCF_001483705.2 Eufriesea mexicana
CTAATCTAATTTAACCAAATGCAGCATAGCCCAACGTGACGTCCCGCTATCACTGCTCCCGGCAACCCCTGAACCAAGCAGAATGTAGTACAGCATAGTAGACCACACAATTACTCCGAACAACAGTGTATAGCACGGAACTCAAGGATATCCAAACCCAAATTAGCCACACCTAACCTAACCCAACGTGACCTAACACAACCTAACGTGTGGCGGCCGCTATTCATGGCATTCGTAGAGCCAATAAGAGCATATTAGAGCACATTAGAGCGCAGAAATCCACCGAAGAGCTGTGTATAACGCAATGGACACAGTAGCCCATCCCACCATAGCCAAACGTAACACAACCAAACGTAACCAAACTCAACCTAACATGACGAGGCCACTAGGGCTGGCCTCCACGGAGGCAATCAGAATTTACTAGGGCACCGCGGATTGCAGAAATCCACCACACTGCAGTGAACAGTACAAAAGCCGCAGATATCTTACCGTAACCTGACCTAATCTAATGTAACCGAACGCATCATAACCCAACATGACGTGCCGCGAACATTGCTCCTGGCCACCCCTGAGCAGAACGGATAGTAGTAGAGCACAGTAGACCACAAAAGTCCGCTGAAAAGCAGTGTAAAGCACGAAAGTCAAGTTAGCGTATCCTAATATGCCCAAACGTGACACACCACCCTAATATGCCCAAACGTGACACACCCAAACGTAGCCTAGCGCAACCTAGCGTGCCGTGGTCACTATCGCTGGCCTCCGCAGAGCCAAGCAGAAAATATTAGAGC
>NW_016911078.1:0-213 GCF_001483705.2 Eufriesea mexicana
CTAGGTCACCACGATAGTAGTCGATAATGTCAATAAAATTGAATTTTCCAGACAGATTCTGTAATATTACCATGGCTATAGCACACCAATTGTATATTTCACCGTTATTTATGCAAGAAAGTTTGTTCTCCACGACAGCAGTCGAAAATCACAATACAAATGGGTTTTCCATCCAGATTCTATAGCAGTGCAGTGGCTATAGCACGCCAATAG
>NW_016911079.1:0-1358 GCF_001483705.2 Eufriesea mexicana
CATGAAAGTTAGCTCACCACGATATTAGCCGAAAATGACAATAAAATTGTATTTTCCAGCAAGACTCTGTAGCATTGCAATGGCTATGGCACGCAAATAGAATGTTTCGCCCCTATTTATGCAAGAAAGCTAGCTCACCACGATATTAGTCGAAAATGTATAAAATTGAATTTTCCAAGCAGATTCTAGAGTATTGTAACGGCCATAGCGCGCCCGTAGAACCTTTACTCCTTATATATGCAAGAAAGGTAGGTCACCACGATATTAGTCTGAAACGTCATTAAAATTGAATTTTCCAGACAGATTCTACAGCATTGTAATGGCCATAGCGCGCCAATAGAAAATTTCATCCTTATTTATGCAATACAGTTATTTCACCACGGTATTAGTCGAAAATGTCAATAAAAATGTATTTTCCAGCCGGATTCTATATCATTGCAATAGCTACGGCACGCCAGTTGAATCTATCGTCCTAATTTATGCAAGAAAGTTTGTTCACCACGATATTATTAGAAAATGTGTATAAAATTGAATTGTCCAGCCATATTCTATAGCATTGCAATGGCTATAGCACGCCACTAGTATCTTTCCTCCTTATATATGCGAGAATGTTAAGTCACCACGATATAAGTCGAAAAGGTCAATAAGATTTAATTTTCCCACCAGATTCTGTACCAGTGCTATTGCTATGGCGCGCCAATAGTGCCATTCCACCTTATTTATGCAAGAAAGTTAGCTCACCACGACATTAGTCGAAAATGACTCTAAAATTGAATTTTCCAGACTTATTCTGTAGCAACGCGATGCCTATAGCACGCCAGTAGAATCTTTCCTCCGTATTTATGCAAGAAAGTTAGCTCACCACGACATTAGTCGAAAATGACTTTAAAATTGAATTTTCCAGACTGATACTATAGCATTGCAATAGCTACTTCACGCCAGAAGTATCTTTCCTCCTTATATACCCAAGAAAGCTAAGTCACGACGATATTAGACGAAGATGTCGATAAAATTGAATTTTCCAGTCAGACTCGACAGCACTGCCATAGCTAGAGCCCGCCAGTAGAGTCTTTCCTCCTTATTTATGCATGAAAGTTAGGTCACCACAATATTAGCCGAAAATGTCAATAAAATTGTATTTTCCAGACAGATACTATAGCCTTGCAATGGCTGAAGCATGCCGGAGAATTTTTCCTCCTCATATAAGCAAGAAATATAGGTCATCACGATGTTAGCCGGAAATGTCCATAAAATCGTGTTTTCCAGTCTGATTCTATACCTTTGCAATGATGCTGTGGCATGCCAATAGTTTCTTTCCTCCTTATTTAGGCAAGTGGGCTTGCTCACCACGATATTAG
>NW_016911080.1:0-1972 GCF_001483705.2 Eufriesea mexicana
TACTTGCCATTGGTTGCAGACGTTAGGCGACCTATTAACCAAGCTATAACAGCTTACAGATTTCGAACAGACCTATTCTCTGGCATGTAGGTGTCGGTTCTTGCCATTTGATTGAATGCGTAAGGTGATCTAATCGCCAAGCTGTGGCAGCATATAGATTTTGAATAGACTTATTCTCTTGCAAGCAGATGGCTGTAATTTCCATGGATTGAAGGCGCTACGCGATCTATTCACCAAGCTATAACAGGTTATACATTTCGAATAGACATATTCTCTGCCAAGTAGATGGCTGTACTTTCCATTGGTTGCAGACGTTAGGCGACCTATTATCCTAGCTATCACAGATTATAGATTTTGAATAGACCTATCCTCTGGCAAGTAGGTGGCTGTAGTTCCCATTGGATTGATGGCGTTAAGCGATCTATTCACCAAGCTACAGGTGGTTATATATTTTGAATAGATCTATTCTCTGGCAAGTAGATGGCTGTTCTTGCCATTGGATTGAAGGCGTTGGGCTATCTAATCGGCAAGCTGTGACAGTTTATAGATTTTGAATAGACATACTCTCTGGCAAGAGGATGGCTGTACCTGCCATTGGATTGATGGCGTTAGGCGACATATTCACCAAGCTATAACAGGTTATATATTTTGAATAGACTAATTCTCTGGCAAGTAGATGGCTGTACTTGCCATTGGATTGTAGGCGATAGGCGATCTATTCTCCTAGCCATAACAGGTTATCGCTTTTGAAAAGACATATTTTCTGGCAAGTAGACGACTGTACTTGCCATTGTTTGAAGGCCTTAGTCGACCTATTCACCAAGCTATAACAGATTATAGATTTTGAATAGGCCTATGCTCTGGCAAGTAGATAGCTGTACTTGCCATTGGATTGATGGCGTTAGGCGATCTATTCGCCATGCTATATCATGTTACTGATTTTGAATAGACCTATTCTCTGGCAAGTAGATGGCTGTACTTGACATTGGATTGAAGGCGTTAGGCGCCCTATTCGCCAAGCCATAACAGATTATAGACTTTGAATAGACATAATCTCTGGCAAGTTGATGGCTGTACATGCCATTGGTTGAAGGCGTTAATCGACCTATTCACCAAGCTATAACAGATTATATGTTTTGAGTAGACCTATTCTCTGGCAAGTAGATGGCTGTACTTGCCATTGGTTGCAGACGTTATGCTACCCATTATCCAAGCTATAACAGATTATATGTTTTGAGTAGACCTATTCTCTGGCAAGTAGATGGCTGTACTTGCCATTGGTTGCAGACGTTATGCTACCCATTATCCAAGCTATAACAGACTATAGATTTTGAATCGGCATATTCCCAGGTAAGTAGATGGCATTACTTGAGATTGTATTGAAGGCGCTAGGCGATCTATTCACCAAGATATGGCAGCTATTAGGTTTTGAATAGACTTATTCTCTGGCAAGTAGATGGCTGTACTTGCCATTGGTTGCAGACGTTATGCTACCCATTATCCAAGCTATAACAGACTATAGATTTTGAATCGGCATATTCCCAGGTAAGTAGATGGCATTACTTGAGATTGTATTGAAGGCGCTAGGCGATCTATTCACGAAGATAGAACAGATTATAGATATTAAATAAACTTTTTCCCTGGCATGTATTTGGCGGTACATGCCATTGGATTGCAGGCGATGGGCGATGTATTCACCATGCTATAACAGATTATATATCTTGAATAGGCCTATTCTCTGGCAAGTAGATGGCTGTACTTGCAATTGGATTGAAGGCGTTACGCGTTCTATTCACCAAGCTATAACAGGTTATAGATTTTGAATAGACCTATTCTCTGGCAAGTAGATGGCTGTGCTTGCCAATGGATTGAAGGCGTTAGGCGATGTATTCACCATGATATAACAGGTCATAGATTTTGAATTGACCTATTCTCTGGCATGTAGATGGGTGTACCTGCCATTGGATTGAAG
>NW_016911081.1:0-203 GCF_001483705.2 Eufriesea mexicana
CGCAGCGTATGTCGGGAAAGCCTAAGCCACCCAAACATAACCGAAATCAACAGAACATAGCCACACTTAGCCTGACTCATCCTGACGTTCCGAGACCGCGATTTTTGCCAACCCCAGAGCCAAGCTGGGCATGCGAGAGAACAGCAGGGCGCAGGAACGAACCGAAGAGCAGTGTACAGTACAAAAGTTAAAGTTGTACTTGC
>NW_016911082.1:0-2742 GCF_001483705.2 Eufriesea mexicana
TGTCATGGTACGTGTGATTATATCATGTGTGGACAGCTTAGGACAGGGTAGGTTTGATCGAATTGCGATACACTGCTATTCGGTTGATTTCTGCGCTCTACGTTGCTCTACCATACTCTGCTCTACACCGAGGTAGCCATTAATAGTGGTCTCGTCACGTTAGTTTGAGTTAGGCTCGGTTTAGTTACTTCACGTTTCTTTGCGTTAGGTTAGGATAGCTTCGACATTGGTGGTGTTCACTGTTAATCTGCGGCTTTCTGCGCTCTACAGTGCTCTACTAAACTCTGCTCGACCCTGGGGAGGTCAGCAATAGCGGTAGCTGCACGTTCGGTTGCGTTAGGCTACGTTTGGTTATGTTTCGATTGGTTTGGTTAGGAGAGCGTATCATTGACTTTTGTGCTATACACTGCCATTGGGCTGATTTCTGCACTCTACTGTGCTCTAATATGTTCAGCTTGGCCATGAGAAGGACAGCAATGGTGGTATTGGCACATTATTTTGAGTTCTGCTACGTTCGGTAAGGCTGGATAAGGTCAGGTTATGTTAAGGTATCTTCGACTTTTATGCTTTACACTGCAAGGCGGCGGATTCCTGCTCTCTACTGCCGTCTGGCATATTCTGAGAAGCCCTGCGGGGTCAGCAACAGTGTTCTAGGCACATGAGGTTGGGTTAGGTTACGTTCGGTTTTGTTACATTGGTTAGGTTAGGCTAGGATAGCGATGACTATTGTGCTGTACACTGCTGTTCGGTCGATCACTGCGCTCCTCTGCGCTCTAGTAGGCTCCGCTTGTCTCCGAGGAGGCCACCAATAGTGGTGTCGGCACGTTAGGTATACTTACGTAACGTTTGGCTTAGTTAGTTTGGGTCAGGTAAGGTCATTACATATTTGACTCTTATGCTTTATGCTGCTACATGGTGGCTCTCTGCGCGCCACCGTGTTCTAGTATATTATGCTTGGCTCTGGGGATTCCAGTTTTAGTGGTCTCGGCACGTTCGGTAATGTTATGATACGCCTGATTCTATAACGTTTGGATAGGTTGTGACAAATTAGCAATGACGCTTGAGCTAAACACCGCTATTCGGCGGATTTCTCTGCTTTACGTTATTCCACTATACTCTGCTCGACCCTGTGGAGACCAGCAATAGTGGTTGTGGCACGAAAGTTTGAGTTAAGTTATGTTTGGTCAGGTTAGGTTAGGTTTGGGTAGTTGAGGGTATCTTTGACTCTTGTGCTGTACACCGATGTTCGGTGCATTTCTGCGGTCTGGGTTGTTTTACTATACCCTGCTCGTCTCCTGGGATGCCAGTAACAGTGGTCACGGCCCGTTAGTTTTTTTCGGGCTACGTTTGGTTGTGTTACGTTTGGTTACGTTAAGACAGGATAGATCTGACTTTTGTTCTGTACACTGCTTTTCTGTAGACTTCTGCGCTCTACTATGCTCTACTATGCTCTTCTTGGCTCTGGGGAAGCCAGGCGTTGTGGTCGCGTCACCTTAGGTTGAGCTATGTTACGTTCGGTTACGTTTCGATTGGTTAATGTAGGAGGGGCTAGCCATGACTTTTGCGTTATAGTCGGCTATTCTGCGGATTTATGCACACTAATGTGCTCTAATATGTACTACTTGGGACTGGGGTGGCCAAAAATGGTGGCCTCGGCTGGTTAAGTTTAGTTATTCTACGTTCGGTTATGTTATGGTTGGACGCGTTTCGTTGTGATACATTTGGCTTTTGTGCTATGCGATCCTATACGGTGGCTCCCTGCGCTCCACTGTTCCCTGGTATATTCTGCTTGGCTCAGGGCATTCCAGCAATAGTGGTCTCGGCACATTTGGATAAGATAGGTTTCGTTTGACTACATTGCGTTTTGATAGGCTAGGAGATGATAGCTTTGACTTTTGTGCTATACACTGCTATTCGGTTGATACCTCCGCTCTACATTGCTGTACTATATTATTTTCGAATCTGGGGTGGCCTGCAATAGTGGTGTGGCACGAAAGGTAGAGTTATGTTACGTTTGGTCATGTTAGGTTAGATTAGGGTAGCGGGAGATATCTTGAAATTTTGTACTATACACTTCTATAGCGTGGATTTCTATCCTCTACTGTGCTCTAGTATGCTCTACTTACCTCTGTGGTGGCCAGCAATTTGGGGCTCGGCCAGTTAGGTTGATTTACGCTACGTTTGGTTGGGACAAATTAGATTAGGATAGGTCTGCATAGCTTTGACGTTCGTGGTATAGGCTGCCATTCGGTGGATTTCTGCGCTCTACTGAGCTCTGGCATGTTCTGCTTGGCATTGGAGAGTCCATCCATGCCGGTCTCCTCTCGTTAGTTTTAATTATTCTTCGTCTTGTCGTGCTTGGTAAGGTCAGGTGAGGTTAGGATGTCTTTGACATTAGAGCTATTGGCTGCTCATTGGAGGCATTCTCCACTCTGCTGTGCTCTAGTATATTCTGCCTCGCCCTAGGTAATCCAGCAATGGTGGTCCCGGCACGTTAGGCTAACTTAGGTTGCGTTCCCTTATATACGTTTTGACAGGATAGGATAATTAGGTATGGATAGCTTTGACCTTCTTGCCACAGACTGTCATTCGGTGGATTTCTGCGCTCTCCTGAGCTCTACTTTGCTCTGCTCGGCACTGGGGTGGCCAGTAGTAGCCGCTCTACGTTAGGTTGAGTTTGGGTACGTTTGGATATGTTACGGTTGGTTACGTTAGGAGAGGGTAGCTTTGACTCTTGCGCTA
>NW_016911083.1:0-511 GCF_001483705.2 Eufriesea mexicana
ATTTTATTGACATTTTCGACATATATCGTGGTGAGCTGCCTCCTTTGCATACGTAAGGAGGAATTATACTATTGGCGTACTATAGCAATTGCAGAGGTATAGAATCCGCCCGGAAAATTCAATTTGATTTACATTTTCGTCTAATATCGTGGTGAGCTAATTTTCTTGCATAAATAAGGAGGAAAGATTCAATTGGCGTGCTATAGCCATTGCAATGCTATTCAATCTGCCTCGAAAATTCAATTTTATTGACATTTTCGACTAATATCGTGGTGAGCTAACTCCCTTGTATACGTAAGGGGGAAGAATTCCATTGGCCTACTATAGCCATTGCAATGCTACTGAATCTGGCTGGAAAATTCAATTTTAATGACACTTTCGACTAATATCGTGGTGAGCTAGCTTTCTTGCTTAGATAAGGAGGAGACAGGAGGAGGGACACAATTGGCGTGCAATGGCCATTGCAATGCTATAGGATCTCGCTGGAAAATTCAGTTTTACTGACATTTTC
>NW_016911084.1:0-4691 GCF_001483705.2 Eufriesea mexicana
CCATCACCATTGCTGGCCTCCACAGAGACAAGCAGATGCTAGTACAGCAATGCAGAGAGCAGATATCGGCCAAATAGCCGTGTACAGCCCAAAAATCAAAGCTACCCTATCCCAACCGTACCATGCGTAACTTGACCGAACGTCTTCTATCTCAAACTAACGTACCGAGACCACTATTGCTGGCCTCCGCAGAGCTACTCAGAGCATATTCGAGCACAGTAGAGCGTAGAAGTCGGACGCATTGCTGTGTGTAGCACAAAAGTTAGAGATGTCCTGACCAAATACATACTAACCTAACCTAACCGAACGTAACATGACAAAACCAAACGAGCCGCGGCAAATACAGCTGGCGTCCCCAGAGACAAGCAGAATATTACAGACCACAGTAGAGCACAGAAGTGCATATAAGGTCGGTGTTGACCCCATAAGTCAAAGCTACCCTAACCTAGTCGAACGTAACCTAACCTAAACGAACGTAATCAAGCTCGACCTAATGTGCCACGACGAGTATTGCTAGCCACCCCAGAGCAAAACAGAATATACTGGAAGACAGTGGAACGCAGTAATTCACCTCACCGCAGTGTATAGCCCAAAAGTCAGAGATATCCTGCCCAAACTCATTATATCCTGACATAAACCAAATGTTATATGACATAAATAAACGTGACACGACAAATATTGTTGGCCTCCCCAGGGACGAGCAGCGTATAGTAAAACAATGTAGAGCGCAGAGAACCACCGAATAACAGCTCAGAGCACAAAAGTCTAAGCTATCCTATCGTAACCTAACCAAACATAACGTAACGAAACGCAACATAAGGCAGCCTGACGTGCCGAGACCACTATTGCTGCAGCGACCATAGCAAAGCAGAGTACACTAGATCACAGTAGAGCGCAGAAATCAGCCGAATAGCAGTGTACAGCACAAACGCCAAAGCTATACACACCTAGACCGAACTAAAATGACCGAATCGAACGTAGCATATCACAAACTAAAGAGCCGATACCAGTATTGCTGGCGTCCCTAGAGCCAAACAGAACATATTAAAGCAGAGTGGAGAGAAGAAACCCACAGAATAGCAGTTCATAGCGCAAGAGTCAATGCTATCCTAACCTAACCTAACCGAACGTGACATAACCAAACGAAATTTAACTCAACCATACTTGCCGAGACAACTATTGCTGCCTTCCCTAGAGACAAGCAGAATATGCTAGAGCATAGTGGGGCGCAGAAATCCACCGAATTGCAGTGCATAGCACAGCAGTATAAACTATCCTATCCTTACCTAGCCTAACCTTACTTAACCAAACGCAACCTAACTTAGTCTAACATGCCGCGGCCCCCATTTCTGCCCTCCCGTGAGACAAGCGGAGTATAGAAGAGCAATGAAGTGCTCTTGAAACAATCGCAACGCAGTGTAGAGCACAGGAGCCTATGCTTCCCTATCCAAACCTAACCAAACGTGGCACACCCAAACGCAACGTAACTCAGCCAAACGTGCCGAGAACAATTTTGCTGGCCTCACAATAGCCAAGCAGAGTAAACTAGAGCTCAGTGCAGCACAGGAATGCACAGAACATCAGTGTATAGCACAAGAAGCCATACCAATCATGACCAAGTTTATCCTAACCTAGCCAACCCGAACGGAAGACAACTCAATCAGTGCCACGAACGTTATTACTGGCGTCTCCAGAGACAAGCAAAATATATTAGAGCACAGAAGTGCGCAGATGTCCACCGAAGAGCAGTGTATAGCGCCAAAGCTAAAGCTGTCCCTTTCTAGCATAGCCAAACTTGATACAACCAAACGTAACATAACTCAAAGTAACGTGCAGAGACAGGTATTGCTCTCCTCCCCAGTCCAAAGCAGAGCGCGCTAGAGCGCAGTAGAGTACAGGAATCCGCCGAACGACAGTGTACAGCACGAAGGCAGGAGCGACCCTAACCAAACATAGCCTAACCTAACATAACCAATCGTGGCATAACCAAACGCAGCCTAACACATCCTATCGTGCCATGACCACTATTGCTGGCATACCCAGTGTCTAGCAGAGTATACTGGAGCACAGCAGGGCGCAGAAAGTCAACAAACTGCAATGTACAGCACAAAAGCCAAAGGTATCCTACTCTAGTCAGACATAGCCTAACCTAGACAAACATGGAGTAACTGAACCTAACCTGCTGCTACCACTACTGCTGGCTTCCCAATAGACATGCTGAATGACAGAGAGCACAGTAGAGCACAGAAGTCCATAGGATATCACTGTTGAGCACATATGTCAAGGCTATCATAACCCAACCTAGCCAAACCTAACCAAACTAACTACATACACTAGAGCGCAGTAGGGCGCAGAAATCCACGGTACAGCATCGCATACAACGAAAGTCAAATCTGCCCAAACCTAACCCAAGCTAGCATAACGTAACCAAACGTAACATAACTCAACCTAACTGGCCGAGACCCCCATTGCCGGCCACCCCAGAGCCAAGCAGGATGTACTAGAGCACAGTAGGCCGCAAAAATCTGCCGCACTGAAGTGTAAAGCAGAAGAGTAGAAGGTATCCGCTCCTAACATGACCTAACCTTGCCCAACCAAACGTATCCTAGCCCAACCAAACGTAACCAGTCCCAACCTAACGTGCCTATTGCAATATTGCCGGCCACCACATCGCCATGCAGGGCATATTAGTGGCGAGTAGAGTGCAGTGGTGCAGTGAATGGCAATGTATGTTACGAAGGTAAAAGGTGTCCCAACCTATCCCAAACAAACCTAATCCAACCAAACATAGCCTGACGTAAAATAACGCGTCGCTGCCACTATTTCTGTTATCCCCAGAGGAAAGCAGGGTATACTAGATCACAGCAGTGCGCAGAAATCCTCCGCAGAGCAGTGTACAGCGCAAGAGTCAAAGATACCCTCTCCTAACCTAACCAAACATAATGAAACCAAACGTAACATAACTCGACATAACGTGCATAGACATCTGCTGCTGAACTTCCCAGAGCAAAGCAGAATAAACTAGAGCACAGTAGACCTAAGAAGTCCGCCGAACGGCAGCGTATACCGCGTAAGTCATAACTATCCAAGCCTAACCCAAACTATCGCAACGTAACCAAACGTAACCTAACTCAACCTATCGTGACGAGACAACTATTACTGGCCTCCCCTGAGTCGAGCAGAGTATAGTAGAATAAAGCAGAGCGTATAAACCCGCCGAACGGCAGGGTGTAGCTCAAATGTCAATGCCACCGTGTCCTACAATATCCAAACGTAGTATAACCAATCGCAATATCACCCAACACAACGTGCCAAGACCACTATTGCTGGCCAGCCCAGAGACAAGCGGAAAATGCTAGGGCACAGCAGAGCGTAGAAAGCCACCAAATTGCAGTGTATAGCACTTAAGTGAAAGGCATCCTAACCTAGCTTATCCTAACCTAACCAAGCCAAACGTAACCTATCCCAGCCAAACGTGCACGACCGTTATTACTGACCTGCCCAGATTCAAGCAGATGCTACTAGAGCAGCGCAGCGCACAGATATCTACCAAATAGCAGTCTATAGTTCAAAAGTCAAAGCTATCCAGACCTAACCTAACTAAATGTAGCATAACCAGACGCATGCTGACTAGGACTAACGTGCCGAGAACAGTACCGCTGTCCTCCACATAGCGGAGTAGAATATGCAAGAGCACTGTGGAGCGAAGGAACCCACTGAATAGCAGTGTACAACGCAAAAGTCAAAGCCATCCTGACCAAATGTAACCTTAACTAACATAGCTAAACGAAAGCTAACTCAACCTATCATGCCACGAGCGCTATTTATGGCCTGCCCAGAATCGAGCAGAGTATAGAAGGGCAAACCACGAGCGCTATTTCTGGCCTGCCCAGAATCGAGCAGAGTATAGAAGGGCAATGAGGAACGCAGAAATCCAAAGAATAGCAGTGTGAAGCACAAAAGTCAGATATATGATATCCTCACCTGATAGAACTAATCATCTCCGAACGAAGTTAACGCAACCAAACGTGCCCGCACCATTATTGCTGACCACCCCGGATCAAAGCAGAACACATATAGTGCACAACAGAGCGCAGGAATCCACCGAACAGCAGTGTATAGCACGAAAGTCAAAGCCAACCTTTCGTAACCTAGCAAATCGTAGCATATCCAAATATAATATGACACAAAATAACGTGACGCGACCACTATTGCTGTCCTCCCAGATTCGAGCAGAGCATAGTAGGGCACAGCAGAGCGCAGAATTTCACCGTATAGCAGTGTATAACACGAAAGACGAAACTATTCATACCTTACGCAGACCAACATAACCAAACCAAACGTAACATAACTAAACCCTACGTGCCGAGACCACCATTACTGGCCTCCACTGAGTCGAGCAGGGTATAGTGGATGTATGTAGGGCGAACACGTCCAAAGAATCGCAGTGTATAGCACCCAAGTCATCCCTACCCTATCGTAACACATCCAATTTTAATATAAACGAACGAAACATAACTTAACCTAACGTGCCGAGACCACTATTGCTGACCTCCACAGAGACAAGCTGAACATATGTGAGAACAGTATAGGGCTGAAATTCAACGAATGTCTGTGCATAGAGCAGGAGATGAAGCTACCCTTTCCAAACTTAACCAATCGTAACATAACCGAATGTAACATAACTAAAT
>NW_016911084.1:5331-15393 GCF_001483705.2 Eufriesea mexicana
ATAGCGGTGCAATGCACAATTGTCAATGCCATCCTGAGCAAACTTATCATACCCTAACCTTGCCAAACGTAACCAAATCCAGACAAACGCACCACGGTCACAGTTGCTGGCCTGCCCAGGGGCAAGCAGTGCCTAGTAGAGTAATGCAGGTCGCAGATACCGACCGAATAGCAGTGTAGAGCACAAAAACGAAGCCATCACCAACTAACCAAACCTAACCTAACCAAGCCAAGCCATACCTTGCTCAACCTATCGCGCCGTGACCACTATTTCTGGTCTCTGCAGCGCCAAACAGAGCATACTAGAGCACAGTCGCGCGCTGAAATCCACCGTATAGAAGTGTATGGCACAAAAGGTACAACTATCCTGTCCTAACCTGAGCAGACGTAACGAAACCCAACGTAACCTAACGAATCCTGACGAGCCAGGACGACTATTGCTGCCACCGCAGAACCAAGCAGAACATATTAGTGGAGAGTAGAACACAGGGATCCATAACATCGTTGTGCATAGCAGAATAGCCGTAGCTACCATATTCCAACACAGCCGAACGCAACATAATCGAACGTAGCATAGTTCTACCTATCGTGCCGAGACCACTATAGATGGCCTCTGCAGAGCCAAGCAGAATATACTATATGAAAGTAGAGTGCACAAATTCACCGCATTGCAATCTATTGTAAAGGAGGCAAAGATATCCTGGCCTTACCTATCCAATCATGACATAACCAAATGTAACCTAACTCAACCTAACGAGCCTAGACAATTATTGCTGGACTCCCGGTCGCCAGGTCGATCACACTAGGGGAGAGCAGGGCGAGGATGTCCATTAAATGGCAGTATATGGCACAAATGTCAAAGATATCCCAGACAAACCAAAACACACCTAATCTAACAAAATGTAGCCAAACAGAAAGTAACGCGCCACGGCCACTATTGCTGCCCTCCTCAGGGCAAAGCAGAACATATTAGAGCAGAGTAGAGCGCAGTAATCCGTAGAATCGCGGTGCACAACACAATAGTCGGAGATACCCTATCCTAACATAAGGAAACGTTACATAGCTGAGTGCAGTCTAGCTCCACATAGCGGGCCTGGACCACTATTCCTTGCTTCTCCAGATCTAAACAAGATGTGCCAGGGAAAAGTAGAACGCACTGACACACCGCATTGCTGTGTACAGCACAAACGCCAAAGGTATCCTAACCTAACCCAAGCTAACATTACCTTGCCCGACATGGACGAGCTGAACGTAACGTGCCGCGACCACTATTGCTGGCCTCCACAGGGCTAAGTAGATTAGAGTGGAGCACAGTAGAGGTTAGGTATCCACAGAGAGACAGTATACAGCACGAAAGACAAAGCTATACGAACCTAACATAACCAAACCTAAAGTATCCGACCGTAACACAA
Organism: Eufriesea mexicana; assembly: GCF_001483705.2. NCBI lineage: Eukaryota > Metazoa > Arthropoda > Insecta > Hymenoptera > Apidae > Eufriesea > Eufriesea mexicana. The sequence continues at coordinate 6,743 of NW_016911084.1, forward strand.
CTCAACCAAACGAGACGTGACCACTATTCCTAGCGACCCCGAAGACAGCCAGATTGTGATAGCGCAATGTAGAGCGCAGAAGTCCATGGAGTAGCATTGTCTTGCTCCAAAGTCAACGATATCCCAAACTAATCCGACGTAAGGTAACCAAACCAAGCGTAATGTAACTCAAAATATCGTGCCGCGACCACCATTGCTGGTCTCCTCAGAGACATAGGAACACATCAGGCGGGAGTAGGGCGCAGAAATCCGTGAAATCGCAGTGTATGGCGGAAAAGACAAAGCTGTCCAAACCTAAACCATTGAAACATAAGCTAACCAAGCGTAATCCAGCTCCGCCTTACATGCCGCGGACTCTGTTTCTGCTCTCGCCAGAGAGAATCAGAGCATATTAGATCACAGCAGCGCGGAGAAATCCATCGAATGGCAGTGTACTGCACAAAAGTCTAAGCTATGCTCTCCTAGCCTGATCAAGCGCAGCATAATTAAACGTAACGTGTCAAAATCAGGGGTGCCACGACCATTATTGCTGGCCTCACCAGAACCAAGCAGAGTATATCACAGCACAGTAGAACGCTGAAATATTCCGAATGGTAGTGTATAGCCCAAAGTGAAAGCTACCCGAACAAAGCATAGACAAAGCTAGTCCAACCAAGCGTAGCATGACAAAGCCTAACTCGCAGCGACCCACATTCCTGGCCTCCACAGAGACAGGCAGAATATATTAGATAAAAGTGGAGCGCAGAAATCAATAGAATGTCAGGGAATAGCAGAAAGGTCAAAGACATCCAAACGTAACCCGTGATAACTTAATCTAGCCGAACATAACATAACTCAAACTAACGTGCCGCGGCCACTGTTTCTGGCCTCCCCATAGCAATTTAGGGCATATTAGAGCACAGCAGAAAGCAGGAATCCACAGAAGAACGGTTCATATCACGAAAGTCACTGAAACAATGAAGTATGTTCTCAATAATGTACATACGTAGCACGAAGGTCGAACATATCTTATCCCAACCTAGCAAAACGTAACATAACCAAGAGCAACATAACTCAACCAAACGTGCCGAGACAGTTATTTTTGCCTTCCCCAGAGCCATATTGAACTTACTGGAGCACAATAGAGCCCTGATATCCACCGAGTGGCGGTGTACAGCACAAAAGTTAAAGTTATCCTGACCAAACTTAGCCTGGCCCAACCTAATCGAACGTAAGCCGACTCATCATACCGTGCCGAGACCACTATTGCAGGACTCCCCAGATGCAAGCTGAAAATATTAAAGCACCGTATGGATAGGAAATCAACCAAATACAAGGCTATAGTACTAAATTCAAAGCCAACCTCTCCTAACATAACCGGCCGTAACATGAACAAACGTAACCCAACTCAACCTAACGTGCCGCGACCACTATTGCTGGACTCCACAGAGTCAAGCGGAATATGTAAGTAGAGAGTAGGACGCAGAAATCCACATAATCGCTGTGTATATCGGCAAGGTCCAAGCTACCCATGCCTAACCCAAACCAACTGGGCATAACCAAACATAGCCTGACTACACTTATCGTGCCGACACCGCTATTGTAGCCCTCCCCAGAGCCAAGCAGGTCGTACTTGAGCACAGTAGAGCGCAGAAATCCACCGAAAAGAAGTCTGCAGCACAAAAGTTAAACCTACCCTGGCCAAACATGGTCTAACTCAACCTAACACAATGTAACCTGACACAACGTTACGTGCAGACGCAACCATTGCTGGCATTCACAGAGCCAAGCTGGACGCATTAGAGCTCTGTATGGCGCAGGAATACACCTAATAGCAGGCTATAGTACTAAAGTCACAGTTATCCTCTCCAAACATCGCCAACAGTAACATAACCAAACGTTACGTAGCGCAAACTAACATGCGGAGACGCTATTGTTGCCCACCAAGGTGCCAAGCATGACATACTAGGGCATAGTAGAGCGCAGATATCTACCGAAAAGCAGTTTACAGCACAAAAGTTATAGCTGCCTTTACCAAACTTAGCCTAAGCCAGCCAAACCGAACGTAACCTGACCTAACATAACGTGCCGAGACTACTATGAATGGCCATCGCAGAGGCAAGCTGAAACTATTAAAGCACAGGAGGTAGTAGAGGACCGCCTAATACCAGAATATAGCACAAAAAGCCAAAGCTATCCTGTCCTGACCTAACCAATCGTAACATAACCAAGCGCAACATAGTCCAACCTAACGTGCCGCGACCACCATTTCTGGCCTCCCAAACGCTAAGCAAAGCCCATTAGTGTAGTGTAGAACGCAGAAATCCACAGAGTCGCGGTGTATATCGGAAAAGACATAGATACCCAAGCCGAAAGAGCATAACCAAACATACACTCTCTCAATCTAATGTGCCGAGGCTGCTGTTGCTGCCCTCCACAGAGCCAAGCAGAACATGCTGGAGCTCAGTAGAAAGCAGTAGTCCACCGAAAAGCAGTGTATAGAACAAAAGATAAATCTACCCTAACAAAACTTAGCCTAAACAAACCTACGTGAACGTAACCTGAATAGACATAACGTGCCGATAGTACTATTATTGGCCTTCCCATGCCCAAGCTGATAATGTTAGAGCACAGTAGGGCAAAGGGATCCACCTAATGCAGGACCATGGCACTAAGTCCAAAGCTAACCTTCCCTAACAAAGCGAAACGTAACTTATCCAAGCGTAACCTAACCCAAGCAAACGTGCTGCGAGCACTTTTACCGGCCTCCCTAGAACCGAGCAGAACATGCTAGTGGAGAGTAGAATGCAGAAATCCGTAGAATCGCAGTGTATATCGGAAAAGTCGAAGCTACTCAAATCTAACTTACACCAACAGAACATAACCATACATAGCATAAGCCAAACCAACGTGCCGAGACCGCACTTGCTGCCCACCCCAGAGCCAAGCAGGTCATACCAGAGCACAGTGGACAGCAGAAGTCCACGAATAGCAGTGTACAGCATGAAAATTAGAGCTGTCCTGACAAAACATAGCGTGACCAAGCCTAACCGAATTTGACCTGAAACAGTGCATCGTGCAGAGATCACTATTGCTGGCCTTGACAGAGACAAGTTGAAAGCATTAGTGCACTATATGGCGCAGAAGTCCGCCTCGTATCAGACTATAGCACTAAAGTCCGAGCTGTCCCTTCCTAACCTAAAGATTCGTAACATAACCGAACGTACCCTAACTCATACTGACGTGACGCGACCGCTATTTCTGGCCTACCCAGAGCCAAGCAGGACATGCTAAAGCACGATAGAGCGCAGAAGTCCACCGAAAAGCAGTGTGCAGCATAAAACTTAAGACTATCAAGGCAAAACTTTGCCTGATGCAAACTAACAGAACGTAACCTGAAACAATGTAACGTGCAGAGGCTACTGTTCCCGGCCTCCCCACAGCCATGCTCAATGCATTATGGCACTCAATGGCGCAGGAACACACCTAATAGCAGACCATAGCACTAATGTCAAAGCTATCCTCTCCTTACCTAACGAATCGTAACATAACGAAGCGTGTCCTATCTACAACTAGCGTGCCGCGAACTATATTGCTGGCCTCCACAGAGCTAAGCAGAAAACATTAGTAGAGAGTAGAGCACAGATGTCCATATAACCGCAGCGTTTGTCATAAAAGTCATAGCTACACAAAGCTATCCCAAACCAACAGAAGATAATCAAACATAGACTAACTGGACCTAACTTGCCGAGAACGCTATTGCTGCTCTTCCCAGAGCGGAGCAGGACATACTAGAGGACAGCAGAACCCAGGAATACATCGAACAGCAGTGTACAGCACAAAAGTTAAAGCTATCCGACTAAATATATCCAGACCCAACCTAACCGAACGTAAGCTGACTCAACGTTACGCGCACAGGCCACTATTGCTGGCATTCGCAGGGCCAACCTGAACGCAATAGGTCGCTGTAAGGCGCAGAAATCCACCTAACAGCAGACCATAGCACTAAAGACAAAGCTATCCTCTCCTTACCTAACGAATCGTAACATAACGAAACGTATCCTATCTACAACAAACGTACCGCGACCTCTATTCCTGGCCTCCACAGAGCTAAGCAGAACACATCAGTAGAGAGTGGAGCACAGTTATCCATATAACCGCAGCCTATATCAGAAAAGTCAAAGCTACAGAAAGCTATCCCAAACCAACAGAAAATTGTCAAACATAGACTAACTGAACCTAACTTGCCGTGAACGCGATTGCTGCTCTCCCCTGGGCCAAGCAGAACATACTTGAGGACAGCAGAGTCCAGAAATACATCGAATAGCAGTCGACAGCACAAAAGTTGGAACTTTCCTAACCAAACTTCGCCTAACCCAGCCTAATCGAACCTAACCTGACTCAGCATAACGCGCCGAGATCACTATTGCTGGCCTTCCCAGAGACAAGCAGAACATATTAGAGTACAGTAGAGCGCAGAAATCCGTCGAACAGCATTGTACAGCACAAAATTCAAGGACACCCTGAACAAACCTGGCCTAACCTAACCTAACCGGACGTAACATACACAAACTAACTTTCCGCGATCACTATTGCTGGCGCAACCAGAGAGATGCAGAATATGATACAGTACAGTAGTGTGCAGTAGTACACAGGATAGCAGTGTTGGCACAAGGGTCAAAGATATCATAACCTAACCCGACTGGCCTAACATAACCGAATGCAGTATGACTGAACCTGACGTGCCGCGGCCGGTATCGCTGACCTCCTCAGAGTAGATTGGAGCGTATTAGAGGAAAGTATATCACAGATATCCATAGAATCGAGGTGCATAGCGCGAAGGTGGTGGCTATCCAACCCTAATCCAGGCAAACGTAACCAAGCCACGCGTAGCATAACCAATCATAACGTGCCGCAAACATGATTCCTTGGCTACCAGGTCCAAGGAGAGTATAGTAGAGCCCAGCCGAGCTAGGAAATCCTCCGATTAGCAGTGTACAGCAAAAAAGTAAAAGATAACCTGACCGAGCTTATCCTAACCTAACCTAACCAAACGTAGTGTAACTCGACACAACGTGGCGAGACCAATATTGCAGGCCTCCTCAGACCGAAGTAGAGCACATTAGAGCTCGTTAGAGCGATGAAATCCACCGAACAGCAGTGAATAGCGCCAAAGTCGGGGTAGGCGATACTAACTTAGCCAAACGTAACGTACCATAACGTGGCCAAACACAACCCAATATGACGGGATAGCTGTTGCTGGCCTCCAAGGAGACAAACAGTGTGTACTACAGTACTGTTGGTAGCAGAAATCCACCGCATTTTCGTGAATGCCTCAGCAGGCATAGATACCCCAACCTAACCTGACCTAACCCAACCTAACCAAACGTAGCATGACTAAACATGACATGCCGCAGCCACTGCTCCTGACCGCCCCAGAGCCAAGCAGAATGTAGTAGAGGACAGTATACCACAGAAATACGCGGAGCAGTAGTGCAAAGCACAATAGTCGCAGTAGTCTGCCCTAACCTAGCCGAGCGTTACATAAGCAGACGTGACACAACTCAATCTAGCACGTCGAGCCCACTATTGCTAGCATCCATACAGACAGGCAGAGTACATTACAGCACAGCAGAGCGCAGAAATTCACCGCATTGCAGTGCATAACAAAGGAGTCAAAGATAACTAAACCATACCTGACCGAAGGTAACCAAATCAATCGTAGCGCAACCGAACATAACGTGTCGAGACCGCAATTGTTGGCCTCACCAGAGACAAGCAGAACGTACTAGAGCGCACGACAGCCCAGAAATCGGCCGAATAGCAGTGTACACAGCAAAAGTCAAAGCTACCCTATCATAATATATTCAATTCTGACATGCCCTAGCGTAAGACAATTAAACCTAATGTATCGCGACCATCATTGCTGGCCTCCCCAGAGTCGAACAGGACATGCTAGAGGACAGTAGGACGCAGAAGTCCACCGAATAGCTGTGTATGGCACAGAGGGCAAAGCTACTCTCTCCAAGCACAGCCAAACTTGCCATAAGCAATCGTTGCCTAAATCAACCTAACGCGCCGAGACTACGAATGCTCTCATACACTGGGACAACCACAATACAGTAGAACACAGTCGAGAGCAGGTATCCTCCGAGCAGCAGTGTATAGCACGAAAGTCAAAGAAAACCTGACCGAGCTTTGCCAACCCTAACCTAACCAAACATAATATAACACGACCTATCGTTCCGTAACCACTATTGCTGGTTTCCCCAGAACCAAGCAAAAAATATTAGAACACCGTAGAGCGCAGACATCCGTGGACAGCAAGGTATAGCGCAAAAGTCTGAGCCACCCTATCATAACCTCACCGAACGTAACACAGCCATACGTTGCCTATCTCAAACTATCTTGCCACAACCACAGTTGCTCGTATCACCAGAGTCGATTTGTGTATGGTATAGCAATGCGGAACGTGGAAATCCTCCGAAAAACAGTGTATAGCGCAAACGGCAAAGAAATCCTGACCAAACCATCCTAGCCTAATCCAACGAATCGTAAGCATCCTCAAACTAACGTACCAAGGAAACAGTTTCTGGCAGCTCCAAAGCCAAGCGGAATATAATACAGCACAGCGGAGCGCAGAAATCCACGGCATTGCAATGTATAGCACAAAAGCCATAGATATCCTTACCCATCCAGTCCTAACATAACCTAACCAAGTGTACCGCATCTCAACGTAACGTGCCGTTACCACTATTGCTGGCCCTCCCAGAGACAAGCTGAACATACTAGGGCGCCGTGGAGCCCAGAAATCCGCCGAATAGCAGTGTGCAGCACCAAAGTCGGAGCCAACATAACCAAATCTAGCCCAAGCTAGCCTAACCAAACATAACCTATCTCCATCTAACCGTCCAAAGCCACTATTGCTGACCTCACAAGAGCCAATCAGAAAATATTTCAGCACAGTGGATCACAGACATCCGCCGGGTTTCACCGTATAGGAGAGAGGTCAAAGAAAACCTAATTTAACCTGACCTAACCTAACGCAACCATGCGTTGCATAACACAGCGTAACTTGCGAAGACCACTATTGCCGTCTTCCCGGATTCATGCCGAACATATCAGGTCACCGTTTAGCGCCGCTATCAGCCGAAGAGCAGGGAAAAGCGCAAAAGGGGAAAGTAGCCTCTCCTAACCTAACCAATTGTAACGTAACCGAACGTAACGTAGCTCAACCTAACGTGACCCGTCTACTACTGCTGGCTTCCCCAGAGACAAGCAGCACATATTACGGGAGAGTAGAGAGCAGAAATCCATAGAATCGCAGTTCATAGCGGAAAAGTCGAGGAAAGGTACCTTAACATACGCTAACTTAACCGGACCAAACGTAGCCTCTCTCTACATAACATGCGGTGGCTGCTATTGCTGGCCTCACAGAGCCAATGAGAACATACTAGGGCACAGTAGAGTGCAGAAATCCACCGAAAAGCAGTGTATAGCACGGAAGCCAGAGCCATCGTTTCCAACCGCACCAAACGTTGCGTAAACATACGCAACATACATCAACATAACGTGCCGCGGCCACTGTTTCCGGCCGCACCAGTGCCAAGCAGAATGTAGTAGAGCACAGTAGAGCGCAGAAATCCACCGAATAGCAGTGTATAGCACAAGGGACAAAGATGTCTTATATTAACATAGGCAAGCGTAACGCAATAAGCGTATCATATCTCAATCTAACGTGCCGAGACCACTATTGCTGGCCTCCCCAGAGCCGTGCAGAACGTATTAGAGCATAGAGGAACGCAGGAATCCAGTAAATATCAGTGCATAGCACAAAAGTCATAACTACTCTATCCCAACTTAACAAACCTTCACATCACCAAACGTTACATTGCTCAAACCAACGTGCCGAAACAATTGCTGCAGCGCTCCACAGGGCCAAGCAGAATATTGTAGAGAACAGGCGAGCGCAGGAATCCGCCGAATAACGGTGTATAGCACGATTGCCAAAGCTCTCCCGACCGAACTTAGCGTTACCTTAACTAACCAAACGTAACTGAAAACAACCAAACGTGCCGTGACCACTACTGCTGACCACCCCAGAGATGAACAGCTCTGGTTAGGGGAGAGGAGAGTTCAGAAATCCATAGAAGCACAGTGTACAGACGAAGGCCATGGATATCCTGACGGAACTATACCTAACCTAACCTCGCAAATGTAACATAATATTGATCGTGGCAAGTTACGTTTGGTTAGGTTAGGTTTGATTATGTTTGGTCAGTTTGCCTCCGTCCTTTGTGCTATGCACAGCAATGCGGTCTACTGTGCTCTAGCATTTTCTGTCCGGCTCTGCGGGTGCCAGAAATAGTGGTCACGGCATGTTAAGTTGGGTTAGGTTACGTTTGGTTCGGTCAGGATAGGATAGATCAGTCTTTTATGCTATACACAGCTATTCGGTGGATTTGTGCGCTCTACTGTGCTATAATGTGATCTGCTTGGCTCAGGGATGCCAGCTATAATGGCCTCGGCAGGTTGGGTTGAGTTGGGTTACATTTGGATAGGTTAGGCTTGTCTTGGCTGGGTTAGAATAGCTTTGACCTTCCTGCTACACATTGCCATTCTTTGGACTTCTGCGCTCTACACTCCTTTAATATCTTTTGTTTGGCGTTGTG
>NW_016911085.1:0-736 GCF_001483705.2 Eufriesea mexicana
AACCTAACCTAACGCATCGTACAATAACGCAACCGAAATCGCCGCAGCCACAGTTTAAGGTCTCCCCAGAGCAAGGCAGGACATAGTCGATCACAGTAGTACGCAGGAATCCGCCGAACAGCGGTGTGAACAACTGTCAAAGATGTCCTTGCCAAACCTATGCAAACTCAACAATGCCAAACGTAACGTAACAGAACCTAACGTGCCTAGACCACTACTGCTGTCCTTCCCATGTCAAGCAGAACAGGCTAGAGCACAGTAGACCGCAGAAAGCCGACTCGCTTATGCGTAAAGCACAAAAGGCAAAGATACCCTATCCTAACGGACCTAGTCGAACCTAACCAAACGTAGCCTAAATCAAACTAACGATCCGGGAACACTATCACTGGCCTCCACAGGGTCGGTCAGAGTGTAGTCAAGCAGAGTAGAGCGCAGAAATCCACCGAATAACAGCCTATGCCATGAAAGTCAGAGAAGTAGACCCTAGGGAAGCGAAACCTAACACAACCTATCGTGCGGAGACCACGATTGCTGGACATCCAGAGCCACGCAGCGCATATTAGTGCACAGTAGAGGGCAGAAATCCACCGAATAGCGGTGTATAGCGCAAGAGTCATAGCTAGCCAATCCCAACCAAACGAATCGTTACGGAACCAAACGTTACATAGCGCCCCCACATAGACAGGCAGATCATGTTAGATCACATTATAGCGCAGTAGTCCACCGAATAGCAGTA
>NW_016911086.1:0-617 GCF_001483705.2 Eufriesea mexicana
TCGTGGCTGGCCAACTTTCTTGCATATATAAGGAGGAAAGATTCAATTCACTTGCTATAGCCGAAGCAATGCTGTAGAATCTGGCTGGAAAGTTCAATTTTATTGACATTTTCGACTAATATCGTGGCGAGCTAACTTTCTTGCATAAGTAAGGAGGAAAGATACTATTGGCGTGCTATAGTCATTGCAATGCAACAGAATTTTGCTGGAAAATTCAATTTTACTGACATTTTCGACTGATATCGTGGTGAGCTAATTTCCTTGCGTCAGTAAGGAGGAAAGATCCTCATGGCGTGCTATAGCCATTGCAATGCTCTCGAATCTGGTTGGAAAACTCAATTTTATTGACATTTTCGACTAATATCGTGGCGAGCTAACTTTCTTGCATAAGTAAGGAGGAAAGATACTATTGGCGTGCTATAGTCATTGCAATGCAACAGAATTTTGCTGGAAAATTCAATTTTACTGACATTTTCGACTGATATCGTGGTGAGCCAACTTCCTTGCATATGTAAGGAGGAAAGATCCTCTTGGCGTGCTATAGCCATTGCAATGATGCAGAATCTGTCTCGAAAGTTGAAGTTTATTAACATTTTCGACTAATATCTTGGTGAGCT
>NW_016911087.1:0-624 GCF_001483705.2 Eufriesea mexicana
CTATGATCTGTTATAGCTTGGAGAATACATCGCCTAACACCTTCAATCCAATGGCAAGTACAGAGATCTACTTTCCAGAGAATAGGTCAATTCAAAATCAATAACCTGTTATAGAATGGAGAATAGATCGCATAACGCTTTCAAACAATGGCAAGTACAGCCATCCACTTGCCAGAGAATAGTTCTATTCAAAAACTATAACCTGTTATAGCTTGGTGAATAGATCGCCTAACGCCTTCAATCCAATGGCAAGTACATCCATCTACTTGCCAGAGAATATGTCTATTCAAACTCTATTGCCTGCTATAGCATGGTGAATAGATCGCCTAACGGCTTCAATACAAGGGCAAGCACAGCCATCTACTCGCCAGAGGATGAGTATATTCAAAACCTATAAGCTGCCATAGCTTGGTGACTAGATCGCCTATCGCCTGCAATCCAATGGCAGGTACAGCCATGTACTTGCCCGGGAATAAGTCTATTCAAAATCTATAATCTGTTATAGCATGGTGAATACAACGTACGCCTTCAATCCAATGGCAAGTACAGTCATCTACTTGTCAGAGAGTAGGACTATTCAATATCTATAATCTGTTATAGCTTGGTGAATAGATCGCCTGACGC
>NW_016911088.1:0-328 GCF_001483705.2 Eufriesea mexicana
TAGAATCAGGCTGGAAAACTAAATTCTATTGACATTTACTTCTAATATCGTGGTGAGGTATCTTCCTTGCATAAATAAGGAGGAAAGATTATATTGTCGTGCTATTTCCATTGCAATGCTGCAGAATCTGGCTGGGACATTAAATTTTATTGACATTTTCGGCTAATATGGCGGTGAGCTAACCTCCTTGCATAAATAAGGAGGAAAAATTCCATTGGCGTGCTATAGCCATTGCAATGCCATAGAATCTGCATGGAGAGTTCAATTCTATTGACATTTTCAAATAATATCGTGGTGAGCTCACTTCGTTGCATAGATAAGGAGGAAA
>NW_016911089.1:0-5609 GCF_001483705.2 Eufriesea mexicana
ATAAACTGCTGTTCGGTGGGTTTCTACGCTCTGCATTGCTGTATTAAACTATGCACGACTCTGGGGAGGCTAGCAACGGCGGCCGTGGCACGGTGGGTTGTGTTAGGTTACGTTTTATTTCGTTAGGTTAGGTTAAGTTTGCATAGGATTGCTTCGACTTTCGCGCTGTACACTATTATCCGGCGGGTTCCTGTGATCTACTGAGCTTTACTGCATTCCGCCTTGCTCTGTCGTGTCCGGCAGCAGTCGTCGCGGCACGCTTCCTTGGGTTACCCTACGCTTGGTTTGGTTAGGTGAGGTCGGTTTATGTTAAGATGACTTCGACTTTTGTGCTGTTCACTGCAATGACGTGGATTTCTGCGCTACGCTGTCCTCTAGTATTATCTGCTTGGCTCTGGGGAGGCCAGCAATGGTGGCCACGGCGCGTTAGGCTTGCTTAGGCTACTTATGCATATGACAAGTTTATTTGTGTTAGGACAGAATAGCGTAGACTTTTGTGCCATTCAATGATGTTCGGTGGTCTTCTCCGGCCTACTGCGCTCTAATATGTTCTGCTTTGCTCTGGGGTGGCATGCAATAGCGGTCACGTCGTGTTAGGTTAGGTTGCGTTCCGTTTGGTTGTCTTACGTTTGCCTGGGTTAGGATTGGCCACTTTGTCATGTGTGACGTACACTGCTATCCAGTGGAATTCTGGACTCTAGTGTGTTCTAATATGCTCTGCTTGTCTCTACGAAGGCCATCAATAACGTTCGCTGCACGTTATCATTAGCTAGACTACGTTTGGATAGGTTTGGTTATGCCAGGTTAGGTAACGATATCCCCGACTTTTGTGCTATACGCTACTATACGGTGGTTCTCTGTGCCCTACATTGCTCTACCATGCGCTGCTGGGGTCTGGGGAGACGAGCAATAGTGGTCGCGGCACGTCTCGCTGTGTGATGTTACGTTTGGTTAGGACAGGCTACGCTAATCGGATAGGATACCTTGACTTTCGTGCTCCACTCTGTTGTTATTCGTTATATTACTGTGAACTACTGTGATTAACTGCATTCTGCTTGGCTCTGGGGTGGCCAGGAGCAACGATCGCGGCACGTTGTGTTGAGTTATGGTACGCTTGGTCAAGTTAGGTTATGCCTGGTTAGGTTAGGATATCTTCGACTTTGGTGCTGTTCACAGCATTGCGGTTGATTCCTGCGCACTTCTCTGCACTAGTACATTCTTCTTGCCTCTGTGGAGGTCGCACTAGGGGTCTCCTGTGGTTAGGTTGGTCTAGGCTGCGTTGGGTATGTCACGTTTGTCTAGGTTAGAACATGTTACTCCGACTTTCGTGGCTTACATTGATTTTCGGCGAATTTCTGTGACCTACTGGGCTCTACTACATTCTGCTTTGCTCTGTGGAGACCAGGAGTAGTGGCCGCGGCACGTCATGTTGGGTTATGCTGCGTTTTGGTTGGTCTGATTATGCCAGGCTATGTTAGGGTATCTCTGCCTTTTTTGCTGTTTGCGGCATTGCGGCAGATTTCTGCGCAATACTGTGCTCTAGTACACTCTGCTTGCCTCCGCGAGGGCCGCAGTAGTGGTATCGTCATGTTAGGTTCAGTTTGGCCACGTTTGGATATGTTACGCTTCGCTAGGTTAGGATATGCTACTATGACTTTTTTGCCTTACTCTGCTATTCCTTGAGTTTCTGTGGTCTTCTTCGCTCTACTGCATTCTGCTTGGCCCTGTGGAGGCCAGGAGCAGCGATCGTGGCACGTCATATTGAGTTATGCTATGTTCTGTCACGTTAGGTAGGGCCTGGTTTGGTTAGAATATCTGCGACCTTTGTGCTATTCTCTGCAACGCGGTGGATTTCTGCGCTCTGTTGTGCTCTATCATATTGTACTTGGATCTGGGGTGGCCACCAATAGTGTTCTCGGCAAGTTAGGTTGAGCTATGTTGCGTTTGGATTTGTTACGTCTGGTGAGGTTAGGACAGGATAGCCTAGACTATTGCACTGCACAAGGCTATCGGCGGGTTTCTGCGATCTACTGTGCTCTAGCACATTCTGTTTGGACCTGGGGAGGCCAGCAGTAGCTGTCTCGGCACGTTAGGTTGAGATAGGTTACGCACTGTTAGGTCAGGTTATGTTAAGGTCAGCCAGGTAACTTAGACTTCCGTGCTATGCACTACTACTCAGAGTATTCCTGCGCTGTACTCTGCTCTTCTAAATTTTGCTTAGCCCACTTAATGTCAGCAATATTGGTACCGGCACGTTCTGTTGAGTCAGGTTATTCTTGGTTAGCTTAGGTTGTGTTAATTTCGGAAACGGTAGCCATGACCTTCGTGCTATACGCTGTTCTCCGTTGTATTTCTGCGATCTGCGGTGTCCTACTACATTGTGCTAGACTATGGGGAAGCCAGTAACAGTGGCCGTGGCACGTTACGTTGGGAGATGCTGCGCAAGGTTATGTTAGGTTAGTTTAGGATATCTTCGGCTTTTGTGCCATTCACTACAATTCGCAGGGTTTCTGCTCACAACTGCTCCCTAGTACTTTCGGCTTATCTCCCTGGAGGTCAGCTATAATGGTATCGTCCTGTTAGTTTGGGTTAGGTTACATTTGGTTATCCTACGTTTGGCTATGTTAGGATATGCTACATCGACCTCACTGCTATACACTGCTAATAGGTGCATTTCTTCGCCCCACAGTGCTATAATATTCTCAGCTTGGCTCTGGCAAGAGCAGCAAGGGTGGTCTCGGCACGTTATTGCGAGTTAGGCTACATTCGGTTAGGTTGCGTCACGACCCGTTTGGCAAGGGTGTCTTTAACTTTTGCGCTGTACACTGCTATTCGGTCGACCTCGGCGCTCAACACTGCTCTAGTATGTCCTGTTTGGCTCTGTGCAGGGCAACAATAGCTGTCTCGGCACGTTAAGTTTGGTCAGGATGTGCTTGATTATGTCCTGTTGGCTTCGGTTAGGCTTGGGTAGCCTTGAATTTTACGATATACACCGCGATTATATGGATATCTGCGTTCTACTCTCCATTAATACGTTCCGCTTGACTATATGGAGGCCAGCAGTGTTGGTCCCAGCACGCTAGGTTGAGCTGGGTTAAGTGTCGTTGTGTTACGGTTGGTTAGGTTAGGAGAGGATGACTTTGACTTTAGTGCTGTGGTCTGCTATTAGGTGGACACCGGCGCCCTACAGAACCTTAATATTTTCAGCATGGCTCTGGCAAGGCCAGCATGGGTGGCCTCGGCACGATATGTTGTGACAGGTTACGTACGGTTAGGTTGGATTAGGCATTGTTTGGTCAGGATGGCTTCAGCTTTTGTGCTGTTCGCTGCTATTCGCTTGATTTCTGCGATCTACTGTCCTCTATCATGCTCCGCTTGGCTCTGGCGAGGCAAGAAATAGTGGTCGCTTCACGTAAGGTTGAGTTATGTTACGTTCGGTTGCGTTAGGATTGGTCAAGTCAGGAGAGCGTATCTTCGACTTTTGTGCTACACACTGACAGTGGGCGGATTTCTGCACAGCACTGTGCTCTAATATTTTCAACTTGGCCATGGGAAAGGCAGCAATAGTAGTATCGGCACGTTATGTCGAGTTCTGCTACGTTCGGTCAGTTTGGATGAGATCAGGTTAGGTTAGGCTACCATTGATTTTTGTGCTTTACACTGCAGTGCGGCGGATTTCTGCTCTATACTGCGCTGTGGCATATTCTGATTAGCCCTGCGGAGGTTAGCAAAACTGTTCTAGGCACGTGAGTTTGAGTTTGGTTACGTTCGGTTTCCTTACATTAGTTATGTTAGGCTAGGATAGCGATGACTTTTGTGCTGTACACTGCTATTCTGTGGATTACTGCACTCTTCTGCGCTCTAGTAGGCTCTGCTTGGCTCTGGCGAGGCCAGAAATTGTGGTCTCGGCACGTTAGGTTGAGATAGGCTGCGTTTGGTTAGGTTACGCTTGGTCAGGTTTGTAATGGGTAGCTTTGATTTTTTTTGCTATACGCAGCAATTCGGTGGATCTCAGCGTTCCTCGTTGCTCTAGTATACTCTGCTCGACTCTGGGAAGGCAGTAATAGTGGTCATGGCCAGGAATGTTGAGTTAGGTTACGTTTGGTTGGTTAGGCTAGGTTAGGATATGTTAGGTTCGGACAGGGTAGCTTTGACTTTTGTGATGTACACTACTATTCGGTGGAATTCTGCGGTCTACTCTGGTCTAATGTACCCTGCCAAGCTCTGGGAATTCGAGAAATAGTGGCCGCGGCAAATTTCTTTTCGATAGATCACGTTTGGTTGGGTTATGCCTGTTTGGGTCAAGTACGGGTAGCATTGACTTTACTGCACTGCATCCGATTCTATGGATTTCGGGGCCCTCGTCTCCTCTAATATGTTCTGCATGGCGATGGGGAGGACGGAAATAGTTTACTCGGCACTTTCGGTTTGGTTGGTCTGCGTTAGATTATGTTAGGTTAGGGCTCCTCTGACTTTTGCGATATGCACTGCTACTTGGTGGCATTCTGCGCTCTACTGTGCCCCAGTATATACCGCTTGTCTCTAGGGAGACCAGCAGCGATCTCGGCACGTTAGATTATGTCAGGTTACGTTTGCTTTTATTAAGTTTGGATAGGTTAGGAAAGGGTTGATTTGATTTTTGCGCTATAGGCTGCCTTTCGGGGGAACCATTCGCTCTGCACTGCCCTACTAGTCTCTGCTTCTCTGTGGGTATGGCAGCAGTAGCGCTCGCGGCGCGTTCGTATGTGATAGGTTACGCTTGGTTTCGTTAGCGTAGGTTAAGTTTGGTTAGGGTGGCTTTGTCTTCTGTGCTATAAGCCGCTATTCGTTCGATTTCTGCAATCTGAACTGCTCTACTGGACTCCGGTTGTCTGTGGGGATGTCAGCAATAGTGGTTGTGGCACGTTTGGTTGAGTTAGGTTTTACTTGGCTTTGTTAGGGTAGGCAAGGTTTGGTCAGGGCGGCTTCGACGTTTGCACTATACACCGCTATTGGGGGGATTTCCACGCTCCGCCGTGCACTAATATGCTCTGCTTGGCTTTGGGAGGCCAGCAACGGTGGTCTCGGCCTGTTACTTTGTGCTCAGTTACGTATGGTTATGTTTCGATTTGTTAGGTTGGTAATGTGTAGATTTATCTTCTGCGCCGTACAGTCCTATTCGGTGGATTCGAGCGCACTGCAGAGCTCTAGTGCGTTCTGTTTGGCTTTGGGGAAGCCAGAAAATGTGGCAGCTGCATGTTAGGATGAGCTAGACCATGTTTGGTTGGTTAAGGTTAGCATGGGTTGGGTTTGGACAACATTGTTTTTTCCGCTACACGCAACGATTCTGTGGATTTCTGCGCCATACTCTCGCCTGATATGCTCTGCATGACTCTGGAAATGCAAGGCATGGTGTTCGCGGAATGTTGGGTTGAGATAGATTACACTTGGCTTCGTTAGGTTACGCTGGATTAGTTCGGGACGGCTTAGAATTTTGAGATACGCACTGCTATTCTATGGACCCTTGCGTTATATATTGCGCTAACACAATCTGCCTGCCTCCGGGTTCGCTAAGTATAGTGGTCGTAGCACATTAGGTTGAGTTGTGTTAAGGTCGGTTGTGTTAGGTT
>NW_016911090.1:0-14598 GCF_001483705.2 Eufriesea mexicana
ACTCTCCCCTAACATGCCCTGCTGGGTGATGTGGAGCCCAGCAGTAGTTGCCTGGGCACGTAACGCTTGGATAAGTTATGCTTTGTTAGGTTATCTCTTACTTTTCTGCTGTAGAGTTAAATGCGGCGGATTTCTGCATTCTACTCTCTTCTAGTGAAATCTGCTTGGTTCTGGGCAGGTTAGCAGTAGTGGTGCAGGCACGTTGGTTGGAGTTAGCTTACGTTTGGTTATGTCACGTTTGGTTATGTTAGGATCGGATTACTTGGACTTTTGCCCTATAAACCGCTATTCCGTAGATTACTGCTCTTCTCGCTGCTCTACTATTATCCGCTTGACTCAGGGGAGGCCAGCGACAGTGGTCGTGGCTCGAGTTTGAGTTAGGCTTCGTTTGGTAAGGCAAGGTTTGGTTAGGTTTGGATAGGATAGCTTTGACTGTTGTGCCCTACAGTTCTATTCGGTGAATTTCTGCGCTCTGCTCTGCTCTAGTATATTCAGCTTGGCTATGTGTAGGACAGCAATAGGTGTATCGGCTCGTTAGGTTTAAATATTCTAAGTTTGGTTAGTTTAGGCTAAGGCAGGTTATGCTAAGGCATCTATGACATTTGTACTATGCACTGCTATTCTTTACGGTTCTACGCTCTATGTTGCTCTACAATACTCTGCTGGGCTCAGGGGAGGCCAGAATTCGTGGGCTCGGCGCGATAGGTCTTTTTAGGCTACGTTTGATAGTGTTATGTTTGGCTACATTAGGTCAGGGCAGCTTCGACTATTGCGTTGTGCACTGCGACTCTATGGACGTCTGCTCCCTACTGTCCCCTGATGTGCCCTGCTTAGCGATGTGGAGTCCAGCAATAGCTGGCTAGGCACGTTAGGTGTGGCTTGGTTACGTTTGGAAAGGTTAAGCTAGGCCAGGTTATGTTAGGATGTCTCCTACTTTAACGCTTTTTACTTCAACGCGGCGGATATCTGCCCTCTACTGTGCTCTAGCATATTCAGCTTGGCTCTGGGGAGGTCAGCAATTGTGCCGTAGAGACGTTAGTTTGAGTTATGTAACCGTATGTTATGCTATGTTCGGCGATGTTCGGATAGGATTACTTTGACTATTGCGCTAAACACGCCTCTTTCGTTGATTTATACGCTCTCCATTGCTCTACTATTCCCTGCTTGACTCTGGGGAGACAAGCAACAGTGGTCTCGGCACGTTAGATTTATATAGGTTACGTTCGCTTACACTACACTTCGATATGCTATTAAAGGATATAACAGGCTTTGTGCTATAGACTGCTTTTCGGTGCACTTCCGCGCCATACACGGCTCTACTACATTCTGTTTGGCCCTGGAGGTTCCAGTAATATTTGCCGCGGCTCGCTACATTGAGTTAGGCTTCGCTTGCTTACATTATATTTGTCTGGGATAGGTTTGGATGTCTTCGACTTCTCTGCTATTCACTGCGATTCTATGGACTTCTGCCCTCTACTCTCCTCTAATATGCTCTGTTTGGCTCTGAGGAGAGCAGCAATAGAGGTCTCGGCACGTTAGGAATATTTAGGTTAAGTTTGGTTAAGTCACGTTTGGTTAGGTTAGGATAGGTTAGCTTTGACTTTTGTGAGATATACGCCTGTACGGTGAGTTTCCGCACTCTACGGTGCTCTAGTATGTTCTGCTTTGCTGTGGGGGGCCAGCAATCGTGGTCCCGGCACGCTAGTTTGTGGCAGGTTAAGCTTGCCATCGCTACGTTTGGACAGGTTTGGTTAGAATGGCTTTGACCTTTGTGCTATACACTGCTGTTCGGTTGGTTTCTGCGCTCTACTGTGATATAATATGATCTGATTCGCTCTGGGGATACCAGGAATGGTGTTGTCGTCGAGTTAGGTTGGGTTATGCTAAATTTTGTTAGGATACGTTGGTCTTGGGTAGGCCTTGACAGCTGTGTCTTTCGTGTTTTACGATGATATTCGGTGGAATCCTGTGCTCTACCGTGCTCCACTATACTCTGCTCCGCTCTCGTGAGGCCAGCACTAGTGGTTGCGGCACGTCATGATAAGCGAAATTACGCTTGGCTGTGCTACGTTACGTTGCGTTTGGCTTCAATGGCTTTTTCTTTTGTGCTACACTCTGCTTTTCTATTGACTTCTGCGCTCTCCTGTGCGCTATTACACTTTGCTCGTCTCCGAGGGCGCCGGGAATAGTGCCCTCGACAGGTTAGGTTGATTTATGTTACGTTTTGTTACGCCAGCTTCGGATATGAGAGGTCAAGATAGATATGACTCTTGTGGTATACACTGCTGTTCAGAAGATTTCAGCGTTCTACATTGCTCTGCTATACTCTGCTTAGCTTTTGTGATGCCAACAACAGCGGTCGTGGCACGTAAGTTTCGGTTACGTTACGTCTGCTTATGTTAAGTTTGGTTAGGTTTGGAAAGGATAGCTTTGCCCTTTCTGCTATACACTGCTCTTCGGTTGGTTTCTGCGCTCAACTGTGATGTAATATGATCTGCATCGCTCTGGGGATGCCAGGAATGGTGGTGTCGTCGAGTTGGCTTGGGTTATGCTAAATTTGGTTAGGATACGTTGGTCTTGGGTAGGCCTTGACAGCCGTGTCTTTCGTGTTTTACGATGATATCCGGTGGAATCCTGCGCTCTACCGTGCTCCACTATACTCTGCTCGAACCTGTGGTTGCCAGTAACAGTGATCGCGGCACGTTATGTTGGGATATGTTACTTTCGGTTACGTTACGATTTGTTAGGTTAGGGGAGGATGCCTTTAACTCTTGTCCTCTACACTGCTATTAGGTGGATTTCTGTGCTCTACTGTGATCTAACGTTCTCTGCTCTGCTCTGGGAATTCCGGAAATAGCGGCCGCGGCGCGTTACGCTTGGTTAAGTTACGTTTGATTCGGCTAGGTTTGTTTCCACTAGGTTAGGATATCTCTGACTTTCGTGCTATACACTATGGACCTCTGCGCTGCACGTTCCTCTAATGTGCCCCGCTTGGCGATGGGGAGGCCAGTAGTAGTGGCCTCGGCACTTTAGGTTGTGTTAGGTTGCGTTTGGTTATATTAAGTTGGGAGAGGTTACGATATGTTAGCTGTGACTTTTACTCTATACGCTGCTTTTCACTGGATTTCTGGTCTCTACGTTGCTATAATACGCTCTACTAAGCTCTAGGGAGGTCAGCACTAGTAGTCTCGGCACGTTATGTTGAGTGAGGCTACGATTGATTATGGTACGTTTGGCTTTGTTATGACATGGCAGGTTTGACTTTTACGCTATACGAAGCCATTCAGTTGATATCAACGCTCAACATTGCTCTAATATGCTCTGCTCGGCTCTGGGTATGCCAGCAATTATAGTCTCGGCAGCTTAGCCTGAGATATTCTACGTTTGGTTAAGTTACGTTTGGCCAGTTTGGGTTAGGGTGTGTTCCACTGTTGTGCTATTAACTGCAATTCTGTGGATTACTGCGCTCCACTGTGCACTAGTACGTTCTGCTTGTCCCTGGGGAGGGCAGCAATAGTGGTCTTGGCAAGTTAGGTTGAGTTAAGCTACGTTCGGTTGTGTTACGTGTGGTTATGTTAGGATAGTGTAACATCGACTATTGTGCTATGAACTGCTATTCGGCCGATCTCTGCGCTTTACTGTGCTCTAATATTCCCTACGAGGACGTGTGGATGACAGCATTGGCGGTCTCGGCACGTTAGGCTGTGCTATGCTTCGTTCGGCTAGGTTAGGATATGCCAGGTTAGGTTAAGGCATTTTTGGCTTCTGTGCCTTGCACTCCAGTGCGGCTGACTTCTGCGGCCACGTGTTCTCTAGTATATTCCGCTTTGCTCTCGGGAGGTCAGTAATAGTGGTGTCGGCACGATATGATATGTTAGGTTACTTCTGGTTATGTTAAAATACCGTATCTTTGACTATTGCGCTATACACAACTATTCGCTAGATTTCTGTGCTCTTAGTTTCTCTACCATAATCGCACGGACTCTGGCGAGGCCAGCAACAGTGGTCCCGGCACGTTAGGTTAAGTTAGGTTACCTTTGCTTATATTGAGTTCGGATATGTTATTATAGGGTAGAATTCAAGTTTGTGTTATAGACTGCTATTCGGTGAATTTCTACGCTCTGCATATCTCTACTATCATATGCTCGTCTCTGGGGAGGTCGGTAATAGTGGTCTCTGGTCGTTAGGCACAGCTAGGCTACGTTTGGTTAGGTTACGTATGCTTTGGTCATGTCCGGATAGCTTGGACTCTCGTGGTGTACACTGTTATTCGCCGCAATACTGCGTTCTACAGTGCCCTACTATATTCTGCTTTTTCCTGGCGAGCCCAGTAATAGTTGCCGCCGCTTACTATGTTGAGTTAGGCTTCGATTGGTGAGGTAACACTTGCTTGGTCTAGGTTAGTGTAGCTTTGACTTTTATGATATACACTGCGATTCTATGGATTTCTGCGCTCTACTCTCCTCTAGTATGTTCTGATTTACTCTGAGGATGGCAGCAATAGATGTCACGAAACGTTAGGAGTGGTCAGGTCGCGTTTGGTTGCATTACGTTCGGCTAGGTTTGGAAGGGATAGCTTTGACCTTTGTGCTGTAGACTGCTACACGGTGAACTCCTGCGCTCTACTGTGCTCTAATATGCTATGCTTGGCTCTGTGGAGGCAAGCAATAGCGGTCGCAGCACTTTTGGTTCGGCTACGTTTCCTTAGGATAGGGAAGGCTTGGCCAGGTTTGGACCGGATATCTATGCATTTGCGCTATACACTGCAATGCCGTCGATTTCTACGCTCTACTGCGCTCTAATATGTAATGCATGTCTCTGTGGAGGACTGAAATAGTGATATCGGCACGTTAGGTTGGGTTAGGTTACGCCCGGTTAGGATAGGCTAGTCTGGTTTGGTTATGATTGTTTTGACTTTTCTGCTGTTCATTGCCATTCTATGGACTTGTGCGCTCTAGGCTCCTCTAATACTTTCTGTCTGGCGATGGGGATGCCAGCAAGTGTGGTCTCGGCTCGTTAGGTTTAGATAGTCTACGTTTGTTTAGGAGAGGATATGCCAGGTTTGGTAAGGATATCACTGATCTTTGTGCTAAACAGTGCTATTTGGTGCTTTTCTGCGCTCTACTGTAAACCAGTATATTCTGCTTGTCTCTGGGGAGACTAGCAATATTGGTCTCGGCACGTTAGGTTAAGCTATGTAACGTTCGGTTATATTACGTTTGGATGTGTTACGATAGGTTAAAGTCGACTTTTGTGCTGTACACTGTTATTCGGGCGATTCCTGCATTCTACATTGCTCTGCTATGCTCTGCTCGACTATCAGGAGGATAGTAATAGTGGTCCCGGCTCGTTAGGTTCGGTTAGTCTACGTTCGTTCGGGTCAAGTTTGTTTGGGTTAGGTTTGAATAGATTTGACTTTCGAAGTATACATTGCCACTTGATGGATTTCTGCGCTCCACAGTGATATATCATGCTCCGCTTTGCTCTGTGGAGGGCAGAGATAGCGGCCGCGGCAAATTAGCTTGAATTATATCGCGTTCATTTATGTCATGTATGTTTGGATCAGATTTAGGTAGCCTTGACGTTTCCGCTATTCCCTGCGGCCTGTGGATTTCGTCGCTCTCCTCTACTCTAACATGTTCTGATTGGCACTGAGGAGGCCGGAAATACTGGTCACGGCACGATAGGTTGAGTTGAGATTACGTTCGGTTAGTCTTTGTTAGGTTGTGTCCGGTTTGTATATCTTTGTCTTTTGTGCTCAACACTGCTGTTCTATGGACACCTGCGCCCTACTGTGCGGCGTCGTACTCTGCATATCAATGGGGACGCCAGCAATGGTTGTCGCGGCAAGTTAGTTTGCGTTACCTTACGTTTGGTTAGGTTAGGTTAGGTTATGTTTGTTTTGGTTTGCTTTGACTTTTGTGATATACACTGCTATTCGGTCGATACCTGCGCTCTGTGTTGCTCTACTAGCATCCGGTTGTCTCAGGGGCGCTCAGTAATAGTGGTCTAGGCACGTTATGTCGAGTTACACTACGTTCGCTTTGGTCATGGCAGGGTAGGTTTGGTCAGGATATATTTGACTTTTGTGATATCGACAGCAATGCGATGGACATCTACGCAATACTGTCCTCTAGTATATTCCGATGGGCTCCGCGAAGGCCAGCAATGGTTGTTTCGATAACTTAGGTTTTGAAGGTTACGTTTGGTTAGGTTAGAATAGCTTGTGCTAGGCTAGGATATCTGTGACTTTTCTGATGTCCATTGCAATCCTATGGACTTCTGCGCTCCGTACTCCACTAGTATGTTCTGCCTGGCGATGTGGAATCCAGCAAAAGTGTGCTCAGCGCGTTAGGTTTAGTTTGTTCACGTTTGGTCTGGTTAGGTGAATTCAGGTTAGGTCAGGATTTCTCTGTCTTCTGTGCTATACAATGCTATTTGGTGGCTATCTGCGACCTACTGTGTTCCAGTATATTCTCCTTGTCGCTGTGGAGGCCAGCAACAGCATTCTCGACGCGTCAAGTTAAGTTAGGCTACTTGCATTTATATTACGTTTGGACATGCTATTATAGGATAGAATTGACTTTTGTACTCCACACTGCTATTCGGTGGGCTTTTGCGATCCACTGTTCCCTAATACGCTATGCTTGGCTCTGAGGAGGCCAGCAATAGCTGTCTCGGCACGTTAGTTTGAGCTGGGCAGCGTTTGGTTGGGATACGTTAGTTTGGGTTAGGCTTGCATAGCTTCTACTTTCGTGGTATACACTGCTACTCGTTAGATTACTGCATTCTGCTGTGCCCTTGTATGTTCAGCTTTGCTCTGGGAGGGCCAGCAGCTGTTGTACCGGCACGTTGCGTTGAGTTATGCTACGTTTGGTTACTTTACGATTGGTCAGGTTAGGGGGGTCTAGCTATTACTCCTGCGCTATACACGGCTTTTTAGCGGATTTCTGCACCCTAATGTGCTCTAATTTGTTCAGCTAGGCCCTGGGAGGGCATGCTGTAGTGGGATCGGGGCGTTACGTTTGGTAATGTTAGGTTAGGTAATGTTTGGTTAGGATAGCTGCGACTTTTGTGCACAATACTGATTTTCTGTGGGCCTCTGTGCTCTACTGTACTCTATCATATTCCGCTGACTCTGGGGGCGCCAGCAATAGTGGTCGCGGTACGTTAGTTTGAGGTAGGCTACGCTTGATATCATTATGTTAGGTTAAGCTTGGTTAGGGTGGATTCGACTGTCGTGCTATACACTATTATCGAGGGGATATCTGAGATCTACCATGTCCTACTGCATTCTGCTATGCTCAAGGAGGCCAGGGGCAGTGGTCGCGACACGTCATTTTGAGCTATGCTACGTCCTGTTTGGTTAGGTTAAGTCATGTTTGGGTAGCTTACCTTCGACTCTTGTGCTTTACACAGCAATGCGGTGGATTTCGGCGTTCTACTGTACTCTAGCACACTCTGCTTGTCTCTGTGGTGGCCATCAGTTGTGGTCCCGTCAAGGTGAGTTGAGATTTGTCACGTTCGGATATGTTAGGTTCTGCTAGGTTAGGAGAGGCTACTTTGAATTTTGTGCTATTCGCTGCTATTCGGTGGATTTCTGTGCTGTAGTGTACTCAAATATGCTCCGCCTGGATCTGGGAAGCCAGCAATTATGGTCTCGTCACGTTATGTTCAGTTACTCTACGTTTGGACGTATTGGGTACGTTAAGCTACGTCGGCACATGTTTCACTATTGTGGCATACACCGCAATTCAAGGGATTTCTGCGCTCTGCTCTGCTCTAGTACCTTCTGATTGGCTCTGAGATGGCCAGTAATAGTGGTCCCGGCACGTTAGGCTGAGTAAGGTTACGTTTCGATAGGTTAGATTAGGAAGGTTCTGTTAGAGTTTCTTTGAATTTTATGCTGTACACTGCTATTTGAAGGATTTCTGCGCCCTACATTGGTCTAGCATTCTCAGCTCGAATCTGTGTAGACGGGCAATAGTGATCGTGGCGCGCCAGCTTGAGTTAGGTTAGGTTAGGTTAAGTATGGTTATGGTAGATTTGACCTTCGTGCTATGCACTGTTATCAGGTGGATTTCTGTGATCTACTGTGCTCTCCAACATAATGCTTGGATATGTGGAGGCTAAGACTAGTGGCCTCGATACGTTATGATGAGCTATGCTACGCTTTTTAGGGTGGGTTATGTCAGGTTATGTTAGGATGTCTTCGACTTCTGTGATATACACTGGTATTCGGACGATCTCTGCGCTCAGCATTGCTCTAATGTACTCTGCCCGACCGCGGGGACGCCAGCAGTAGTGGCCGCGGCACGATAGGTTGAGATACGTTACGATTGGTTGGGTTAGGTTAGGCTACGTTTGGATAGTGTAGCTTCTACTTTCGAGCTGTACGCCGTTATTCGCTGTATTCCTGCGGCCAACTGTGTTCTACTACATTCTGCTTCGCTCTGAGGATGCCACTAGCAGTGGCGGCGGCACGCTATGTTGAGATATGGTGCGCTGTGGTAGGTTAGGTTTGGTCAGGTTAGGTTACGATGTCTTCGACTTTTCTGCGTTAAACTGCTCTTCGGTGGATTTCTGCGCCCTACTGTGCCCTAATACATTCTGCTTGTATCTGTGGGAGACAGCAATCGTGTTCTCCTCATGTTAGGTCGAGCGCTGCCGCGTTAGGCTATTTTACGTTTGGTGAGGTTAGGATATGATAGTCTAGATATCTCCGCTATAAGCTGCTACCCTCAGATTTCTGCGGTCTACTGCGTTATAATATTTTCTGCTTGTCTCTGGCGAGGCCAGCAGTTGTGGTTTCGGCGCGTTAGGTTTAGTTAGGCTACGTTTGCATACGAGCAATATGGTTATGCTAGGAGAGAATAGCTAAGACTTTTGTACCATTCAGCGCTATTCGCGGATTTCTCCGCTCTACTGCTCTCTGGTGTGTTCTGCTCGGCTCTGCCGTGGCAAGGAATAATGGTATCGGCACGTTAGGTTACGATATGTTACGTTTGGTTAGGTTTGGTTATGTCAAGCTAGGTCTGGTTATCATCGACTTTCGAGTTGTACTCTGCTATTCGGGGATTTCTGCGCTCGAATGTGCTCTTCTATACTCTGCTTGGTCCTGTGGATGCCAGCAATCACGTTCGCGGCACGTTATTTTGAGTTAGGCTACGTTTGATTTCGTTATGTTAGGTTAAGCTTGGTTAGGCTGGCCTCGACTTTCGTGGTATACACAATTATCAGGAGGGTTCATGCGATCTGCTGTACTCTACTGTTTCTGCTTGGCTCTGAGGGGTACGGCAGCGGTGGTCGCGGCACGCCCTGTAGAGATACGCTACAATAGGCTAGGTTAAGTTGGGTTACGTTATGTCAGCGTATCTTTGACTTTTTGCCTTGCACTGCAATGCGACGGATTTCTGCGCTCTGCTGTGATTCAGTATACTCTCCTTGGTTCTGCGGAGGCCAGCAATAGTGGTTCCGGCGCGTTAGGTTTAGTTTGGCTACGTTTGCATATGAGAAGTTTTGTTATTTTTGGAGAGAGTAGCTTAGACTTTTATGCCATACATTTCTGTTCGGCGGATTCTTGTGCTCTACTGCGATATAATATGTTCTGCTGGGCAGTAATGGTGGTCTCGTCATGTTAGTTTGAGTTAGGCAACGTTTGGTTATGTTACGTTTAGCTCGGTTTGGTTCGGCTTCTCTGACTTTTGTGCTATTCGATGTTATTCGGTGGATTTCTGCGATCTAATGTACTCTTGTATTCTCTGCCTGGCCCCGGGATGCCAGCAATATTGATCTCGTCACGTTAAGATGAGTTAGGCTACGTTTGGTTAGATTCGGCTGTGTTAAGCTCGGTCGGGTTTCGTGCTAAGGCTTTCGTGCCATACAATGCTATCGGAGCGTTTCTGCGCTTTTCTGTCCTCTACTATATTATGTTTAGACATGGGTATGCCAGCAATATTGGCCTCGGCACGTTAGGTTGTCTTAGGATACGTCCGATTAGCAGCCCTGGCTTTCGCGTTTTGCACTGACGTTCGTTGGATTTCTGCGCACGGCAGCTCTCTACTACATTCTACTTTTCCTTGGAGAGGACAGCATTAGTGTCCTCGGTGTTTTACGTTGAGGTGGACTACGTTTGGTTAGGTTGTGTTAACCGTTGTTAGGCCTTGATTGATTTGACTTTTGTGCTATACACTGCGTTTCTATGGTCTTATGCGCCCTACTTGCCTCTAGTAACGTCGGCTTGACTACGGGGAGGTCAACAATAGTGGTCTAGGTACGTTATGTTGCGTTATGTTACGTTCGTCAATGTTAAGGTTGGATATATTAGGATAGGGTAGCTCTGAATTTTGTGCTATACACAGCCATTCGGTGGACTTCTGGGCTCCAGTGTGCTCTAACGTTTCCTGCTAGGATCTTCGGTGGCCAGCGATAGTGGTCTCGGCACGTTAGGTGGAGATACATTAGTTTCGGTTATGTTACTGTTGGTGAGGTTAGGATATGATAGTACAGACTTTTGTGCTATTCACTGCTATCCGCGGATTTCTTCGCTCTGCTGTGTTCTAATATTCTCTGCTTGTCTCTCGGGAGGCCAGGGATAGTGATCTCGTAGCATAAGTTTCTGTTATGTAATGCTTGCTTAGGTTATGTTATGTTAGGTTGTTCATGGACGTCCTCGACTTTCGTGCGATACACTGCTATTCGCTGGGTTTATGTGATCGACTATGCTATACTACATTCTGCTTGGCTCTGGGGAGGCCAGGTTCTGTGGTCGCGGCACGTAGTTTTGAGCTCTTCTACCCTTGGTTGCGTTTGGTTAGGTCACGCCAGGTCAGGAGATATTCGACTTTTGAGCTGTTCTGTGCACTGATGTGCCCTAATATCTCTGTTTGGCACCGTGGTGGCCAGTAATAGTGGCCTCGGCACGTTAGGTTGAGTTAGGTTACGTTTCGTTATGTTAGGTTGGGATGCTTATGTTAGAGTATCTACGGCTTTGGTGCTATGAATTGCATTGCGGTGGATTTCTGCACTCTGCTGTGTACTACTATACTCTGCTTGGCCCTGTGGAGGCCAGCAGCAGTGGTGGCGGCACGCTACGTTGTGCTATGCTACGTTTGATTAGGTTACGCTCGTTTGTGTTAATTCCGGATAGCTTTGACTTTCTTGGCAAAGAATTTTATACGGTGGCTATCTGCGGTCTACTCTGCTCTACTATACTATGCTCGTCCCTATGGAGGCTAGCAATAGTAGCAGCTGCACGTTAGGTTTTGTTCGTTTACGTTTGGGTATGCTACGATTTGTTTGGTTAGGAGAGGATATCTTTGACTTTTTTCATATGCACTGCTATTCGGTTGACTTCGGCCTTCGGCTGTGACCTGATTTGTTCAGCTTGTCTCTGGGAAGGACAGCAATATTTCTCTTGGCACGTCATGCTGTGCAAGGCAACGTTTGCTTGGGTTAGGTTAGGAGAGGTTAGGTCAGGATATGTTTGACCTTTGTGCTACACAATGAAGCGCCGCAGATATCTGCTATCTACTGTCCTGTAGTATATTCAGCTTGGCTCTGGGGAGGTCAGCAGTAGTGGTGTAGGACTGTTAGGTGGAGTTGTGTTACATTTGGTAATGCTATGTTTGGTTAGGTTAGGCAAGGACAGCTGTGGCTTTTGCGCTATGCACTGCTATTCCTTGGAAGTCTGCGCTCCACTGTGCTCTAGTATGTTCTGCTTGGCTTTGGAGGGGCCAGAAATATTGGTCTTGGTTCGTTAGGCTTAGCTATTCCACGTTTGGTTAGGTTAGGTTATGCCAGGTTAGGTAAGGACATATTTGTCCTTTGTGATAACACGCTGCTACGTTGTGGCCTTCTGTGGACCACTGTGCTTTAGTATATTCTGCTTGGCTCTGGGGTTCCAGCAATAGCGGCCTCGGCACGTTCGGAAATGTTAGGATACGTTTGATTATGTTACGCTTGGATCGGTCAAGGCAGGGCAGCTTTGGCTTTTCAACAATACACGGCTATTCGGCGGATTCCTGCGCTCTACAATGCTCCACTACATTCTGCTTGGCTCTGGGGATGCCAGAAATAGTGGCCGTGGTACGAAAGTTTGAGTTAGGTTACGTTTGCACGTGTTAGGTTTGGATAGGGTAGGGGAGGATGGCATTGACTTTTGGGCTGTGCAGTGAAATGCGGTGGATTTCGCCGCTCTATTGTGCTCTAATATGCTCTACTTGGATCTGGGGAGGCCAGCAATAATAGTCTCGACGCCACATGTTTCGTTACTCTCCGTTCGGCTTGGTCGGGTTAGGAGAGGTTACGTTAGGATGTCTTTGACTTTTGTGCCGTACGCAGCTATTTGGTGGCTTTCTGTGCTCTGCTCTGCTGTAGTATATTCTGCTTTGCTCTGGGGTGGCCAGCGATAATGTGCCTGGCACGTTAATTTAAGATATGTTGCGTCTGGTTTTATTGCGTTTGTATACGCTAGAATAGGATAGCATATACTTTTGCGCTCTACTATATTGTTCGCCGGATTTCTGCGCTCTGTATAACAACACTATACTCTTCTCGTCTAACGGGAGGCCGGCCACACTGGACGCGGCACGTTAGCTTAGGTAAAATTACGAATGACTAGAATAGGTTACGTTGTGCGAGGCTTGGATAGCTTACACTTTTGCGCTACACACTGACATTCTATGGACTTCTGCGCTCTTCTGCGCGGAATCGCACTCCGCTTGTCTCTGTGCGCGCCAGGAATAGTGTTCCCGGCAGTTTAGGTTGTGTTATGTTACGCTTGGTTGGGTTAGGTTGGGCTAGGTTTGGCAAAGACTGCTTTGACCATTGCGCTATACACTGCTATTCGGGCGGTTTCAGCCTTCTTCGTTGCTCTGCTATACTCTGCATAGCTATCGTTAGGCCAGCAATAGCTGACGTGGCACTTCAGTTTGGGTTACGTTGCGTCTACTTATGTTACGTTTGGATAGATTAGGACAGGTTAGCTTTGGCTCCTGCGCTATGCACTGCTATTCGGTGGATTTCTGCTCTCTACTGTGCTCTATGATGCTCTGCTCGTTTCCAGGGACACTAGATATGGCGGTGGTGACACTGAGGATGAGTTACGTTATGTTTAGTCACGTTAGGTTAGGTTACGTTTGGTCATGGTGGCTTTGACTTTTGTATTTTACACTGCTGCCGGTGGATTACTGCAAACTACTGACGTCTAGTGTGTACTGCTTGGCACTGTGGAGGACAGCAATAGTGTTGCCGGCACGTTAAGTTGAGCTTCCTTACGTACGGTAGTTAAACGATCGGTTGGGTTAGGAATTGACGCCAGCGTCTTTTGTGCTTCATAATGCTTTTCTGTGAATTTCTCCTGTCTACTGTGCTCTAATATGCTCTCCTTTGCTACAGGTGGCAAGAAATAGAGGCCGCGGAATGTTAGGTTGAGTTAGGTTACGTTTGGTTAGTTTATGTTGGCGTGGGTAAGGTGTGGATAGCTGTAATTTTTCTGCTATATACTGAAATTCTATGGATTTCTGCCCCTACACTCCTCTAGTATGTACCGCTTTGCCCTGGAGAGGACAGGGATGGTATTTGCGGCATGTTAGGTTGTGTTTGGCTGCGTTTGGATTGGTTAGGTTAGGTTAGGTTAGGTTAGGTTAGTTTCGGTAATAAGCTGAGACAGTTTTGACTTTTGTCTGTGCACTGCTATTCGTTGTATTTATGCGCTCTATTGTGCTCCAATATGTTCGGCATGTCTCTGTGGAGGCCAGCAATAATGTTCGTTGTACATATGGTTGAGACAGGTTGCGTTTGGCTTTGCTTGGGTGAGATGGGTTTGGTTAGGATAGCATTTACTTTTCTGCTATACATTGCTATTAGACCGATGTCTGCGCTCTGCATTGCTCTACAAGCATCTGCTTGAATGTGGGGACTCCAGCAATAGCGGTCATGTTACGTTTGGTTCTGTTAGGTTACGTTCGGCAATGTCAAGTTATTATAAGCTTATAACGAATGGCTTTGACTTGTGTGCTATACACTGCTATACGGCAAATTAAGGAGCTCTACAGGTATACTCTGCTTGGCTATGGGCATGATAACGTAGAGGTCTCGGCACGTTTGGCCGAGATATGCTGCGTTTGGTTATGCTACGCTTGGTCAGGTTAGGATAGGGTAGCGTAGACTTTTGTGGTATACACTGTTATTCGGTGGGTTCATGCGCTCTACATGCCCTCCAATACTCTGCTCGGCTCTCGGGAGGCCAGCAATAGTGGTGGCGGCTCGTCAGTCTCAGTCAGTCTACGTTTCGGTAGGTTGGGTCTGAGTAGATTTTGTTGCGATATTTCCGGTTTTTGTGCTATACACCGCAATTTGGTGGCTTTCTGCACTCTGCCGTGCTCCAGATTATTCTGCTTGTTTGTGGGGTGGCAAGAAAGTGTGGTCTCGGCACGTTTGGTTGAGATTCGCTGCGCTGGGTTATGATACTTTGGCTGTGTTTGGATATGGTAGCTCCGAATATTGTGCTATGCACTGCCATTCTATTAATTTCTGCGCTCTTCTCCCCTCTGATATGTTCTGCTTGACTCTGGTGAGGGCAGCAATAGTGGCTTC
>NW_016911090.1:14940-15761 GCF_001483705.2 Eufriesea mexicana
TGTCTAATATGTTCTACTTAACTCTGTGGCGGCCAGCAATAGAGGTTTCGGCTCGTTAGTTTTGTATGTTCCACGTTTGATTAGGTGAGGCTTTGTCATATTATGCCATGATATCTTTCACTTTTGCCCAATACACTGCTATTTGGTGGCTTTCTGGGCTCTACTGTTCCCTAGTACATTCTGCTTGGCTCTGGGGATGCCAGCAATTGTTGCCTCGGCACGTAAGCTTAAGTTGTGTAGCGCTTGGTTGTATTACATTTGGAGAGGTTAGGAGAGGATACCATGGACTTTTTCGGGATAAACTGCTTTTCGTTCGATTTCTACGTCCTACGTTGCCGTACTGTACACTGCTGGACTCTGGGGAGCACAGAA
Source organism: Eufriesea mexicana (assembly GCF_001483705.2). Lineage (NCBI taxonomy): Eukaryota > Metazoa > Arthropoda > Insecta > Hymenoptera > Apidae > Eufriesea > Eufriesea mexicana. Next base: position 15,313 of record NW_016911090.1, read on the forward strand.
ATAGTGGTCTCGTGCCGTTGTGTTTAGTCAGGCTACGTTTGGCTACGTTACCTTTGCTTTGGCTGGGTTCGGATGGATACGACTTCCGCGGTAAACACTGATGTCCGGTGGATTTGGCAGCTGTTCAGTCCTCTAGTTTGTTCAGCTTGGCACATGGAAGGCCAGAAATAATGTTCTCGGCGCGTTATGTCGAGGCATGTTATGTTAGGCTATTTTCGGTTAGGGCACGTTTGGTTAGGATAATTCCAACTTTTGAGTTATGCACAGCAATTCGGTGGATTTCTGCGCTCAACTATGCTCTGGTATGTTTTACCTGTCTCTGAGAAGAGCAGCGGTAATGGCCTCGTCACTTTAGATTGAGTTAGATTACGTTTGGCAATGTTACGTTTGGTTAGGATAGGATAGGGTAGCTTTGACCTTCGTGCCATACACAGCTTTTCGGTGGAATT
>NW_016911090.1:20808-28726 GCF_001483705.2 Eufriesea mexicana
GGTCGCGGCAAGTTAGGTTGTGTTCCGTTCTGTTCGTTTAGGCTAGGCTTCGTTTGGTATGTTTGGCATAGCTTCGACTTTTTGTTATACACTGCTGTTCGGTCGATTTCAGCGTCCTACATTGCTTTGCTATGCTCTGCTTGGCTCTAGTGAGGGCAGCAGTTGCGGACGTGGATACCAGGTTGGGTTACGTTTCGTTTCGCTATGTTCCGTATTGTCAGGTTAGAAGAGGATATCTTTGACTTTTGTGCAATACGCCGCTGTTCGGTGTATTTCTGAGACCTACAGTGATCCAATACGATCTGCCTGTCCATGGCGATGCCGGAAATAGTGGTTTCGGCACGTTAGGTTGGGCTACGATACGTTTGGTCATGTTAGGCTAAGCTAGGTTCGGTCAGAGTTGCTATGACTTTCGCTCTATACACAGATATTCGCTGAATAAGTTAGACCCTGGAGAGGCCAGCAGTATTCTCCGCGGCAATTTGCGTTGAGTTTTGCTACGATAGGATAGGTTACGTTAGTTTGGGTTAGGTTTGGATATCTTTGACATTTCTGCTGCATACTACGACCATAAGGATTTCTGCGCCCTACTCTCCTCCAATATGTTCTGCTTGGCACTGTGGAGGCCAGCAATAGTGGTGGCGGCACGTTAGGTTAAGCCTGGTTATGTTCGGGTAGTTTACGTTCGCATGGGTAAGGCTGGGGTAGCTTCGATCTTTCTGGTGTAGACAGCGATCTATGGATTACTGGGATCTACAATCCTCCAATATGCACCGCATGGCCCAGGGGGGCCAGGAATAGTGTTCGGGGTGCGTTAGGTTGAGTTATGTTTCGTTTGGTTATGTGAAGGTTGGATGTAAGAGGATAGGATAGCTTTTACTTTTGAGCTCTGCACGGCAACTGGGTAGATTTCTGTGCTCTACTGTGCTCTAGTATGTGCTTATTGTCTCTGTGGAGGGCACCAATATTGGTATCTGCGTGCTAGGTTGAGATATATTACGTTTGGCTATGCTACGTTTGGTTAGTTTCGGATAGGACAGCTAATTGTCTCTGGGGAGGGCACCAATATTGGTATCTGCGTGCTTGGTTGAGATATATTACGTTTGGCTATGTTACGTTTGGTGAGGCTAGGATAGGATAGTTTAGACATCTGTGCTATACACTGCTATCCTCCGACGCCTGCTCTCATCTGCGCTCTAGTGTACTCTGCCTGGCTTTGGCAAAGACAGCAATAGCGGCCCCAGTACGCTAACTTGAGGTAGGGTACGTGCGTTCATGTCACGATTTGATAAGTTAGGACAGTGTAGCTTCAACTCTTGTACTTTATACTGCTATTCGGTGGGCTTCTGCACTCTCCTCTGCTCTAATATGCTCCGCTTGTCTCTAGGGACGCCAGTAATAATGTTCATGGCACAGTGGGTTTAGTTTGGTTACGTTCGGTTAGGTTAGGATAGGCTAGGTTTGATTGGGATGGGTTTGACTTTTGTGTTAGATTAGGTTAGGTTAGGTTAGGTAAGGTCATCTTTGATCTTTGTGCTATACACTCCTATTTGGTGGCGTTTTGCGCTCTGCTGTGCTCTAGTATACTCTGCCTGGCCCTGGGGACGCCAGTAGTAGCGGTCAAGGGACGTTACGTTCAGTTAGGTATCGCTTGGTTGTATCACGTTTCCATAGGTTAGGAGAGGGTAGCATTGTCTTTTGTACTATACACCGCTGCACGGTCGTTGCTACGCTCTACGTTCCTCCACAATAATCTGCTTGACTATGGGGACGCCAGCAATATCTCCCTCGGCCCGTTAATTTGAGTTAGGGTACGTTCGGTTACGTTAGGTTAGTTTGGGTTCGGTCCGGATAGATTTGACTTTTCTGGTATGCACTGCTATCCTGCCGGTCCCTAAGCTCCACTGTGCCTTAGTGTGCCCTGCTTGGCACTGGGGTGGCCAGTGATAGTGGTCTAGGCACGTTTGGTTGAGTTGGTTACGTTTCGTCAGGTTAGGCTAGAACGGTTGTGTTAGGGTATCTACGGCTTTTGTGCACTCTATTGCAATGCGGTGGACTTCTGCGCTCCTCTGTCCTGTGGTATATTTCCCTTGGCGTTGGAGTGGCCAGCAATAGTGTTCCCGGCAGGCTAGGCTGAGCGAGGCTACATTTGGCTATGTTACGTGCAGTGAGGATAGGAAACGATAGTTCATTTTTTTGTGCTAAACGCTGTTATCCGCGAATATCTGCGCCCTACTGTGTTCCTGTATTCTCTGTTTGTTTCTGTCAAAGCAAACAATAGAGGTCTCGAATCGTTAGATTGTGCTTCGCTGCGTTTGGTTTGGTTAGGTTGTGTCAAGCTCGGTCAGCCTATCTTTGACTTTCGCGCTAAGCACTGCTATTCGGAGGATGTCCGTGCTCTTCATTGCTCTACTACACTCCGCTCGAATCTGTGGATGTGAGCAATAGAGGTTGTGGCACGTTAGGTTTTGTTAGATTATGTTTGGTTGGGATAGGTCAGTTTAAGTTTGGTTAGAATGACTTCGACTTTCGCGCTGTATATTGCTTTTCGGTGGATTTCTGTGATCTACAGTGCTCTACTATACTCTGCTTGGCTATGTGGAGGCCAGGAGTAGTGGCCGCGGGACGTTATGTTGAGCTATGCTATGTTTGGTTTGATTGGTTTAGGACAGGTTAGGTTGGGATATCTCCGTCTTTTTGCGATACACAGCAATGCGGTGGGTTTCTGTGATCTGCTGTGCTGTAGTATATTGTGCTTGGCGCTGGGGTTGCCAGCAATAGTTGTCTCGGTACGTTAGGCTTAGTTATGCTACGTTTGGTGAGGTTAGGATTGGATAGTTTAGACCTCTGTGCTATAAACTGCTTTTCCGTGCGTTTCTGCGCTCTAATGTGCTCTACTACTGCCTGCTTGTATCTGGGGAGGCCAGGAGCAGTGGTCGCGACACGTCATGTTGGGTTATGCTACGTTCGGTTAGGTAAGGTTGAGCCACGTTATGATTGGATATCTACGGCCTTTGTGCCCTTCACTGCAATGCGGTGGATTTCTGCGCTCTGCTGTGCCCTAGTTCCTTCCGCTGGTCCCTGTGGATGTCAGCAATTGAGGTCTCGTCACGTTAGGTTGTGTTAGTCTTCGCTTGGATTTGTTGCGTTTGGTCAGGTTGGGAAAGGCAGCTTTGACTTCTGTGATCTTCACTCCTACTCGGTTGATTTCTGCGCCCTAAAGTGCTCTGGTGTGTTCTGCGCGTCACTGGGGACGTTAGCAATATCGGCTTCGTCACTGACTGTTTAGATACACTATGTGTGGGTATGTAATATAAGGTCAGGTTCTGACAGGGTATGTTTGTCTCTTGCGGTATGCACTGCATTGCATTGAATTTCCGCGCTACGCAGTGCGCTAGTATATTCTGCTTGGCTCTGTGCAGGCCAGCAATTGTGGTCTCGGCACTTTAGGTTGAGCTATGTCACGTCTGGTTATGCTACGTTATTTAAGGTTAGGAAAGGATAGTTTAGGCACCTACGCTACACACTGCTATCCTCCAACTTTTACGCTGTACGGCGTTCTAATATTCACTGCTTGGCTCCGGTGAGGCCAGCGACAGTGGTCACGGCGCGTGAGGTTTAGTTAGCCTACCCTTGCGTATTGGAGGTTTGGTTATGTTAGGGCAGAGCATCTTAGATTTTCGTACCATTCACTGCAATTCGGTGGATGTCTGCGCCCTACTGCGCTCCAATATGTTCTCCGTGGCTCTGGGATGGCCAGTAATAGTGGTATCGGCATGATAGTTTGAGTTATGTTACGTTTCGTTATGGTAGGTTTGAAAGGCATGGTTAGGACTCCTTTGACGTTTGTGCCATACGCTGCTATTCGGTGGAAATCGGCGATGTACTTTGCTCTACTATACTCCGCCCGACTATGGTCCGGCGAGCAATAGTGGTCGTGGCACGTAATTCTGTGTTAGGTTAAGTTTGGTCAAGTTAGGCTGGGCTATGTTTGGTCAGGATAGCTTTGATTATAGTGCTATTCTCTGTTTTTCGGTAGATTTCTGTGGTCGGCTGTGTTCTACTGTATTCTGCTTAGCTATGGTTAGGCCACGAGCAGTGGTCGCTGCTAGATATGATGAGATATGCTACGTTCGGTTATGTTGTGTTGGGTCAGTTTATGATGGGTTATCTACGGCTTTTGCGCTGTTCACTGCCATGCGGTGGATTTATGCGCTAGACTGTGCTCTGATAAATTCTGCTTGTCTCTGTGGATGCCAGCAATTTCGGTCCCGTTGTGTTAGATTGGGTTAGGCTCCGTTTGTGTGTGTTACGTTTGGCTAGGTTAGGATGTGCTACTATCACATTTGTGCTATACACTGCTATTCGGTGGATACCTGCGCTCTATTGTGTTCTAATATACTCTGCTTGTCTCTATGGAGGCCATCAATTGCGGCCTCCGCACGTTACGCTGAGTTATACTACGTTTGGTTTGGATAGGTGATGCCAGGTTTGGTAACGGTGTCCTCGACTTTTGAGGTATACTCTGCTATTCGGTGGATTTCTGCCCTCGTCATTGCTCTACTCTACTCTACTAGAATCTGGAGATGCTTCCAATAACGGCCGCGGCACGTTCGGCTGAGCTAAGTCACGGTTGGTTAGGTTAGGTTAGTCTAAGTTTGGTCAGGATGGCTACGACTTTCGGGCTGTACACAATTATCCGGTGCGTTCCTGTGATCTACTGTGCTCTGCTGTATCCTGCTTGTTTCTGGGGAGTCCGGCAGCAGTGGCCGCGGCACGATCCTTTGAGATACGCTCCGTCAGATTCGGTTAGGCTAGGTCAGGCTATATTATGATTCCTACGACTTTAGTGCTATTCACTGCTGATGCGGTGGATTTCTGCTTACCACTGTGCTCTAGTACATTCTGCTTCTCTAAATGGAAGTCGGCAATATAGGTCTCGTCGTGTTAGGTTTAGTTAAGTTACGTTTGGTTGTGTTACGTTTGGCTAGGTTAGTATACGCTACTTTGACTTTTGTGCTTTACACTGCTATTCCGTGGGTTTCTGTGATCTACATAGCTCTATTATATTCCACTTGGCACCGGGGATGCCAGCAGCAGTGGCGGCGGCACGCTCAGCTGGGTTACGCTATGTTTGGCTTGGTTTGTCTATGTCAGGTTATGCTGGGGTATCTGCGCCTTTTGTCCTATTCATAGCAGAGCGGTGCATTTCTGCGCGCTTCTATGCTCTAGTGCATTCTGCTTGTACCTGTGGGGCCTACAATAGTGTTCTCGTCATGTTATGTTGGGTTACGTTACATTTGGATGTGTTACATTGGCTAGGTTAGGATAGGCTATTTCGACTTTCACGCTATGCACTGCTTCTCCGTTGATTTCTGCGCTCTAGCGTGCTCTAGTGTGCTCTGCTTGTTTCTGTTGCGGCCAGAAATAGTAGTCTCGGCACGTTAGGTTGAATACGGTTCCGTCCCGTTAGATCATGTTAGGACGGCTTGGTTAGGATTTCTTGCACTTTCGAGCTGTAAACTGCTATTCGGTGGATTCCTTCGCTCTACATTGATCTACCATACTCTGCCCGACTCTGGGGAGGCGAGCAATAGTGGTCGCGGCACGTTTGGTTGTGCTATGTTACGATTAGTTAGGCTAGGTTGGGCTGCGCTTGGTCAGTGTAGCTTCTGCTTGCGAGCTGTACACCGCTATTCGGTGTATTTGTGTGAACTACTCCGCTTTACTACAATCTGCTTGACTCTGGGGAGGCCAGAAGCAGTGGTCGCGGCACGATGCATTGAGATATGCTGCGCAAGGTTAGGTTATGTTAGGTCAGGGTAGGTTAGGTTATCTACGGCTTTTGTACCGTTCACTGCATTGCGGTGGATTTCTGCGCACAACAGTACACTAGTACATCCTGCATCTATCTTTGGGGCCAGCAATAGTGGCCTTGCCATGTTAGGTTGAACTAGGTTACGTTTGGATACATTACGTTTGGCTTGGTTAGGACACGACAGCTTCGACTTTTGTGCTATACACAGCTGTTCGGTGGATATCTGCGCTCTGTATTGCTTTGCTGGCATCTGTTTGTCTCTAGGGAGGCCAGCTACTGCTGCCGTGGCAGGTTAGGTTACGTTATGCTTGATTATGTTAGGTTAAGTCTGGATAGGAGGGCTTTGACTTTTGTGCTGTGTACTGCTTCCGGTGGATTGCTGCGCTCTACTGTGCACTGGTATAATCTGCCTGGCTGTTGCGAGGCCAGCAGCATTGGTCTCGGCGCGTTAGTCTGAGGTATGTCGCGTTTGGTTATGTTACCGTTGGCTAGGTTAGAACAGCGTTGCTTGGTCCATCGTACTGTACTCAGATATTCGGTGGACTTCTGCGCTATACATTGCTCTTCTATACTCTGCTCGACTTTGAGGGGCAGTAATAGTGATCTCGGCACGTTAGGTTCTGTAAGTCTCCGCTTGGTTATATTACGTTAGTCTGGGTTAAGTATCGATAGCTTTGTCTTACGTGGTGTACACTGTAGTTCAGTGGATTTCTGCGTTCCACTGTACTCTAGTATATTCTGCTTGGCTCTGTGGAGGCAGGCTATAGTGGTATCGGCACTACAGATTTTTTCACGTCATGTTTGTTTATGTTAGGCTATTTCAAGCTCGGTCAGGTTATCTTTTACATTCGCGCTGTGCACTGCTTTTTGGAGGATTGCGTCGCTCGACTGTGCTCTACTATCCTCGACTTGGCTCATGGGAGGCCAGCAAGTGTGGTCCCGGCAAGTTAGGATGAGTTTGGTTATGTTTGATAGTGTCACAATTCGACAGGTTCGGAGGGGTAGGTTTGACCATAGTGATACATTCTGCCGTTAGGCAGATTCCTGCGACCTACAGTGCTCTAATGCCTTCAGCTTTGCTCTGTGAAGTCCAGAAATAGTGGTCCCAGCGCGTTACTTTGAGTCAGGTTACTTTCGGTTAGGTTGGGTCAGGTCAACCTTGGTTGGGATAGATTTAACTTTTGTGCTGTAGGCTAATGTTTGATGGATTTTTGCGAACTACTGTGCTCTAGTATGTTCTGCTTAGCCCTGGGGAGGCCAGCAATGGTGTTCGCGGCACGCTAGCTTGAGTTTGGTTATGTTTGGTTATATTAAGGTTGGATGTGTTAGAAGCAGATAGCTTTGACTTTAGTGCTGTAGTCTGCCATTAAGTGGATTTCAGTTCAGTGAAGTAAAAGTGCTCCAATATTTTCAGCTTGGCTCTGCTGATGACAGCAATATTTGTCTCAGCACGTTATGCTGAGTCAGGCTGCTGTCAGTTAGGCTGCGTTAGACTAAGTTTTGACAGGACAGCTTCAACTCTTGTGCTCTACACTGCTATTCGGCAGATTTCAGGGCTCTGCTCTCCTGTAGTATGTCCCGCTTGGCTCTGGGGTGGGCAGCAAGAGCGGCCTCGACATGGTAGGTTGAGTTACGCTATGTATGGATATGTTCCGTTAGTTCGAGTTAGGTATACGTGGATTTGACTTCTCTGATGTACACTGCGATTCTATGGATTTCTGCGATCTACTCCACACCAATGTGTTCTGCTTGGCTCTCGGCAGGCCAGCAAAACTGTTCGCGGAACGTTAGGTTGAGTTATGTTCCGGTTGGTTATGTTACGATCTGTCGGGTTAGGAGAGTGTAGCTTTGACTTCAGTGCTGTAGTCCGCAATGAGGTGGATCTCTGCGCCCAAGAGAGCCCTAATATTTTCAGTTTGCCTTTGGCAGGGCCAGCAATGTTGGTTTCTGCACGTTATGTGAGTCAAGCTGCGTTCGGTCAGGTTGGGATAGGCTATGTTTGGTCAGCATATATTTACCTTTGGGCTGTACACTGCTGTACAGTGGATTTCTGAGCTCAGCTTGGCTCAAGCATGTCGTGCTTAGCTCCGGGGGGGGGGG
>NW_016911091.1:0-2501 GCF_001483705.2 Eufriesea mexicana
AATAAAATTGAATTTTCCAGGAAGATCCTAGAGCATTGCATTGCCGATAGCACGCCAATAGAAGCTTTCCTCCTTATTTATGCGAGAGAGTTAGCTGACCACGATATTAGTCGAAAATGTCAATAAAATTGAACTTTCCAACTACATTGTATATCACTGCAATGTCAATAGGACCCCAAGGGTATCATCCCACACTATTTATGTAAGAAAGATAGCTCACCACGATATTAGTCGAAACTGTTAACAAAATTGATCTTTCCAGCCAGATTCTATAGCATTGCAAAGGCTATAGCACGCCAATAGAACCTTTCCACCTTATTTACGCAAGAAAGATAGCTCACCACGATATTAGTCGAAAATGTCAATACAATAGAATTTTCCAGCCAGATTCTGCAGCATTGCTATGGCTATAGCACTCCAAAAGTATCTTTCCTCCTTATTTATGCAAGAAGGGTAGCTCACCACGATATTAGTCGAAAATTTCAGCAAAATTGAATTTTCCAGCCAGATTCCAGAGCATTGCAATGACTATAGCACGCCAATATACTCCTTCCTCCTTTTTTATGCTAGAAAGATGGATCTACACGATATTGGTCAAAAATTTCAATAAAATTGAATTTACCAGCCAGAGTCTACGGCATTGCAATGGCTATAGCACTCCAAAAGTATCCTTCCTCCTTACTTATGCAAGGACGGTAGCTCACCACGGTATTAGTCGAAAACGTCAATAAAATGGAATTTTCCAGCCAGATTCTACGGCATTGCAATGGCTATAGCACTCCAAAAGGAGCCTTCCTCCTTACTTATGCAAGGAAGGTAGCACACCACGGTATTAGTCGAAAACGTCAATAAAATTGATTTTTCCACGAAGAATCTAAAGCATTGCAATGCCTATAGCACGCCAATCGAATCTTTCCTCCTTATTTATGTGAGAAAGTTAACTCACCACGATATTAGTCCAAAATGACAGTAAAATTGAATTTTCCAGCCTGATTCCAGAGCATAGCAATGGCTATAGCTCGCCAATGGGATCTCTCCTCCTTGTTTATGCAAGCCAGATAGCTCTACAAGATATTAGTTAAAAATGTCAATAAAATTGAATTTTCCAGTGAGATTCTACTGCATTGCAATTGCTGTAGCACTCCAGAAGGACCTTTCCTCCTTATTTATGCAAGAAAGATAGCTCACCACGATATTAGTCGAAATTGTCAATAAAGTAGATCTTTCCAGCCAGATTCTAAAGCATTGCAAAGGCTATAGCACGCCAATAGAACCTTTCCTACTTATTTATGCAAGAAAATTAGCTCTCCATGTTATTAGCCAAAAATGTGAGTAAAATTGAATTTTCCAGCCAGCTTCTACAGCATTGCTATGGCTATAGCACTCCAGAAGGAACTTACCTACTTATTTATGCAAGAAGGGTAGCTCAACGCGCTATTAGTCGAAAATGTCTGTAAAATTGAATTTTCCAGCCAGACTCCAGAGCATTGCAATGGCTATAGCACGCCAATAGAATCTTTCCTCCTTATTTATGCAACTAAGATAACACACCACGCCGTTAGTCGAAAATGTCAATAAAATGGAATTTTCTAGCCAGATTCTACGGCACTGCAATGACTATAGCACTCCAAAAGGATCCTTCCTCCTTACTTATGCAAGGAAGATAGCTCACCACGGTATTAGTCGAAAACGTCAATAAAATTGAATTTTCCACCCAGATACTACGGCAATGCAATGGCAATAGCACGCCAATAGAATCTACCCTCCTTATTTATGCTACTAAGCTAACTCACCACGCCGTTAGTCGAAAATGTCATTAAAATGGAATTTTCCAGCCAGATTCTACGGCAATGCAATGGCAATAGCACGCCAATAGAATCTACCCTCCTTATTTATGCTACTAAGCTAACTCACCACGCCGTTAGTCGAAAATGTCATTAAAATGGAATTTTCCAGCCAGATTCTGCTGCATTGCAGAGGCTACAGCACGCCAATAGAACCTTTCCTCCTCATTTACGCAAGAAAGAAGGCTCATCACGATATTAGTCGAAAGCGTCAATAAGATTATACATTCCAGCCAGATTCTATAGCATTGCAAAGGCTATAGCACGCCAATAGATCTTTCCTCCTTATTTATGAATGATTGTTGGCTCTCCACGTAATTAGTTAAAAATGTCAATAAAATTGAATTTTCCAGCCGGATACTATAGCAATGCAATGGCTATAGCACGCCAATATAATCTACCCTCCTTATTTATGCAAGAAAGTTAGCTCTCCATGTTATTAGACAAAAATGTGAATAAAATTGAATTTCCCAGGAATATTCTATAGCATTGCAATGCCTGTACCACGCCAATAGAATCTACCGTCCTTATTTATGCAACTAAGTTAACTCACCACGCCGTAAGGCGAAAATGTCAATAAAATTGAATTTTCCAGCCAGCTTCTACAGCATTGCTATGGCTATAGCACTCCAGAAGGAACTTTCCTACTTATTTATG
>NW_016911091.1:3200-6132 GCF_001483705.2 Eufriesea mexicana
ATATTCTATAGCATTGCAATGCCAATACCACGCCAATAGGATCTTTCCTCCTTATTTATGCGAGAAAGCTAACTCACCACGCTGTTAGTCGAAAATGTATATAAAATTGAATTTTCTAGCCAGCTTCTACAGCATTGCGATGGCTATAGCACTCCAGAAGGAACTTTCCTACTTATTTATGCAAGAGGGGTAGTTCACCGCGATATTAGTCCAAAATGTCAGTAAAATTGATTTTTCCAGCCAGATTCTACTGCATTGCTATGGCTATAGCACTCCAGAAGGAACTTTCCTACTTATTTATGCAAGAAGGGTAGCTCACCGCGATATTAGTCCAAAATGTCTGTAAAATTGATTTTTCAAGCCAGATTCTACTGCATTGCAATGGCTATAGCACTCCAGAAGGACCTTTCCTCCTTATTTATGCAAGAAAGATAGCTGACCACGATATTAGTCGAAAATGTCAATAAAGTTGATCTTTCCAGCCAGATTCTATAGCATTGCAAAGGCTATAGCGCGTCAATAGAACCTTTCCTTCTTATTTAAGCAAGAATAGTAGCTCGCCACGCTATTAGTCCCAAATGTCAATAAAATTGAATTTTCCAGCCAGATTCCAGAGCATTGCAATGGCTATAGCACGCCAATAGAATCTACCCTCCTTATTTATGTAACTAAGTTAACTCACCACGCCGTTAGTCGAAGATGTCAGTAAATTTGAATTTTCCAGCCAGCTTCTACAGCATTGCTATGGCTATAGCACTCCAGAAGGAACTTTCCTACTTATTTATCTAAGAAGGGTAGCTCAACGCGCTATTAGTCGAAAATGTCAGTAAAATTGAATTTTCCAGCCAGACTCCAGAGCATTGCAATGGCTATAGCACGCCAATAGAATCTACCCTCCTTATTTATGCAACTAATTTAACTCACCACGTCGTTTGTCGAAAATGTCAATAAAATGGAATTTTCCAGCCATATTCTACAGCATTGCTATGGCTATAGCACTCCAGAAGGAACTTTCCTACTTATTTATCTAAGAAGGGTAGCTCAACGCGCTATTAGTCGAAAATGTCAATAAAATGGAATTTTCCAGCCAGATTCTACGGCATTGCAATGTCTATAGCACTCCAAAAGGAGCCTGCCTCCTTACTTATGCAAGGAAGATAGCTCACCACGGTGTTAGTCGAAAACGTCAATAAAAATGAACTTTCCAGCCAGATACTACTGCAATGCAATGGCTATAGCACGCCAATTGAATCTACCCTCCTCATTTATGCAAAAAAGATAGCTCACCACGATATTAGTCCAAAATGTCAGTAAAATTGAATTTTCCAGCCAGATTCCTGAGCATTGCAATGCCTATGGCACGCCAATAGGATCACTCCTCCTTATTTATGCAAGCGAGACATCTCTCCATGTTATTAGCCATAAATGTGAATAAAATAGAATTTCCCCGGAATATTCTATAGCATTGCAATGCCTATACCACGCCAATAGAAAGATATCATTGCAATGCCTATACCACGCCAATAGAATCTTTCCTCCTTATTTATGCGAGAAAGCTAACTCACCACGCTGTTAGTCGAAAATGTCAATAAAATTGAATTTTCCAGCCTGCTTCTACAGCATTCCTATGGCTATAGCACTCCAGAAGGAACTTTCCTACTTATTTATGTGAGAAGGGTAGCTCAACGCGCTATTAGTCGAAAATGTTAGCAAAATTGATCTTTCAAGCCAGATTCTAATGCATTGCAATGGCTATAGCACTCCAGAAGGACCTTTCCTCCTTATTTATGCAAGAAAGATAGCTGACCACGATATTAGTCGAAAATGTCAATAAAGTTGATCTTTCCAGCCAGATTCTATAGCATTGCAAAGGCTATAACGCGCCAATAGAACCTTTCCTTCTTATTTAAGCAAGAATAGTAGCTCGCCACGCTATTAGTCCCAAATATCAATAAAATTGAATTTTCCAGCCAGATTCCAAAGCATTGCAATGGCTATAGCACGACAATAGAATCTTTCCTCCTTATTTATGCAAGAAAGTTAGCTCAACACAATATTAGTCAAAAATGTCAATAAAATTGTATTTTCCATCCAGCTTCTACAGCATTGCTACGGCTATAGCACTCCAGAAGGAACTTTCCTACTTATTTATGTAAGAAGGGTAGGTCAGCGCGCTACTAGTCGAAAATGTCAGTAAAATTGAATTTTCCAGCCAGACTCCAGAGCATTGCAATGGCTACAGCACGCCAATAGAATCTACCCTCCTTATTTATGCAACTAAGTTGACTCACCACGCCGTTAGTCGAAGATGTCAATAAAATGGAATTTTCCAGCCAGGTTCTACTGCGTTGCAATGGCTATAACACTCCAAAAGGAGCCTTCCTCCTTACTAATGCAAGGAAGATAGCTCACCACGGTGTTAGTCGAAAACGTCAATAAAAATGAGCTTTCCAGCCTGATACTACTGCAATGCAATGGCTATAGCACGCCAACTGAATCTACCCTCCTCATTTATGCAAAAAAGATAGCTCACCACGATATTAGTCCAAAATGTCAGTAAAATTGAATTTTCCAGCCAGATTCCTGAGCATTGCAATGGCTATAGCACGCCAATAGGATCACTCCTCCTTATTTATGAAAGCGAGATAGCTCTCCATGTTATTAGCCCAAAATGTGAATAAAATAGAATTTCCCAGGAATATTCTATAGCATTGCAATGCCTATACCTCGCCAATAGAATCTTTCCTCCTTATTTATGCGAGAAAGCTAACTCACCGCGATATTAGTCCAAAATGTCAGTAAAATTGATTTTTCAAGCCAGATTCTACTGCATTGCAATGGATATAGCACACCAGAAGGATCTTTCCTCCTTATTTATGCAAGAAAGATAGCTGACCACGATATTAGTCGAAAATGTCAATAAAGTTGATCT
>NW_016911091.1:7563-12565 GCF_001483705.2 Eufriesea mexicana
CTCACCACGGTATTAGTCGAAAGCGTCAATAAAAAAGAATTTTCCAGCCAGATACTTCTGCAATGCAATGGCTATAGCACGCCAATAGAATCTACCCTCCTCATTTATGCAAAAAAGATAGCTCACCACGGTATTAGTCGGCGAGAGAGTTAGCTGACCACGATATTAGTCGAAAACGTCAATAAAATTGAATTTTCCCGCCAGATTCTGCTGCATTGCAATGGCAACAGCACGCCAATAGATCCTTCCTCCTTACTTATGCAAGGAAGATAGCTCACCACGGTATTAGTCGGCGAGAGAGTTAGCTGACCACGATATTAGTCGAAAACGTCAATAAAATTGAATTTTCCCGCCAGATTCTGCTGCATTGCAATGGCAACAGCACGCCAATAGATCCTTCCTCCTTACTTATGCAAGGAAGATAGCTCACCACGGTATTAGTCGGCGAGAGAGTTAGCTGACCACGATATTAGTCGAAAACGTCAATAAAATTGAATTTTCCCGCCAGATTCTGCTGCATTGCAATGGCAACAGCACGCCAATAGATCCTTCCTCCTTACTTATGCAAGGAAGATAGCTCACCACGGTATTAGTCGGCGAGAGAGTTAGCTGACCACGATATTAGTCGAAAACGTCAATAAAATTGAATTTTCCCGCCAGATTCTGCTGCATTGCAATGGCAACAGCACGCCAATAGATCCTTCCTCCTTACTTATGCAAGGAAGATAGCTCACCACGGTATTAGTCGGCGAGAGAGTTAGCTGACCACGATATTAGTCGAAAACGTCAATAAAATTGAATTTTCCCGCCAGATTCTGCTGCATTGCAATGGCAACAGCACGCCAATAGATCCTTCCTCCTTACTTATGCAAGGAAGATAGCTCACCACGGTATTAGTCGGCGAGAGAGTTAGCTGACCACGATATTAGTCGAAAACGTCAATAAAATTGAATTTTCCCGCCAGATTCTGCTGCATTGCAATGGCAACAGCACGCCAATAGATCCTTCCTCCTTACTTATGCAAGGAAGATAGCTCACCACGGTATTAGTCGGCGAGAGAGTTAGCTGACCACGATATTAGTCGAAAACGTCAATAAAATTGAATTTTCCCGCCAGATTCTGCTGCATTGCAATGGCAACAGCACGCCAATAGATCCTTCCTCCTTACTTATGCAAGGAAGATAGCTCACCACGGTATTAGTCGGCGAGAGAGTTAGCTGACCACGATATTAGTCGAAAACGTCAATAAAATTGAATTTTCCCGCCAGATTCTGCTGCATTGCAATGGCAACAGCACGCCAATAGATCCTTCCTCCTTACTTATGCAAGGAAGATAGCTCACCACGGTATTAGTCGGCGAGAGAGTTAGCTGACCACGATATTAGTCGAAAACGTCAATAAAATTGAATTTTCCCGCCAGATTCTGCTGCATTGCAATGGCAACAGCACGCCAATAGATCCTTCCTCCTTACTTATGCAAGGAAGATAGCTCACCACGGTATTAGTCGGCGAGAGAGTTAGCTGACCACGATATTAGTCGAAAACGTCAATAAAATTGAATTTTCCCGCCAGATTCTGCTGCATTGCAATGGCAACAGCACGCCAATAGATCCTTCCTCCTTACTTATGCAAGGAAGATAGCTCACCACGGTATTAGTCGGCGAGAGAGTTAGCTGACCACGATATTAGTCGAAAACGTCAATAAAATTGAATTTTCCCGCCAGATTCTGCTGCATTGCAATGGCAACAGCACGCCAATAGATCCTTCCTCCTTACTTATGCAAGGAAGATAGCTCACCACGGTATTAGTCGGCGAGAGAGTTAGCTGACCACGATATTAGTCGAAAACGTCAATAAAATTGAATTTTCCCGCCAGATTCTGCTGCATTGCAATGGCAACAGCACGCCAATAGATCCTTCCTCCTTACTTATGCAAGGAAGATAGCTCACCACGGTATTAGTCGGCGAGAGAGTTAGCTGACCACGATATTAGTCGAAAACGTCAATAAAATTGAATTTTCCCGCCAGATTCTGCTGCATTGCAATGGCAACAGCACGCCAATAGATCCTTCCTCCTTACTTATGCAAGGAAGATAGCTCACCACGGTATTAGTCGGCGAGAGAGTTAGCTGACCACGATATTAGTCGAAAACGTCAATAAAATTGAATTTTCCCGCCAGATTCTGCTGCATTGCAATGGCAACAGCACGCCAATAGAACCTTCCTCCTTATTTACGCAAGAAAGATAGCTCATCACGATATTAGTCGAAAACGTCAATAAAATTGAACATTCCAGCCAGATTCAGATTCCATAGGATTGCAAAGGCTATAGCACGCCAATAGATCTTTCCTCCTTATTTATGAATGAAAGTTGGCTCTCCACGATATTAGTTAAAAATGTCAATAAAATTGAATTTTCCAGCCGGATACTATAGCAATGCAATGGCTATAGCACGCCAATAAAATCTACCCTCCTTATTTATGCATAAAGGTAGCTCACCACGATATTAGTCGTAACTGTCAACAAAATTGAATTTTCCAGTCAGATTCCAGAGCATTGCTATGGCTACAGCACGCCAATAGAACCTTTCCTCCTTATTTATGCAAGAAAGTTAGCTCTCCATGTTATTAGAGAAAAATGTGAATAAAATTGTATTTCCCAGGAATATTCTATAGCATTGCAATGCCTGTACCACGCCAATAGAATCTTTCCTCCTTACTTATGCAAGGAAGATAGCTCACCACGGTATTAGTCGAGAACGTCAATAAAATTGAATTTTCCAGCCAGATGCTACGGCAATGCAATGGCTACAGCAGGACAATAGAATCTACCCTCCTTATTTATGCAACTAAGTTAACTCACCACGCCGTTAGTCGAAAATGTCAATAAAATTGAATTTTCCAGCCAGCTTCTACAGCATTGCTATGGCTATAGCACTCCAGAAGGAACTTTCCTACTTATTTATGTAAGAAGAGTAGCTCAACGCGCTATTAGTCGAAAACGTCAGTAAAATTGAATTTTCCAGCCAGACTCCAGAGCATTGCAATGGCTATAGCACGCCAATAGAATCTACCCTCCTTATTTATGCAACTAAGTTAACTCACCACGCCGTTAGTCGAAAATGTCAATAAAATGGAATTTTCCAGCCAGATTCTACGGCATTGCAATGGCTATAGCACTCCAAAAGGAGCCTTCCTCCTTACTTCTGCAAGGAAGATAACTCACCACGGTATTAGTCGAAAACGTCAATAAAAAAGAATTTTCCAGCCAGATACTTCTACAATGCAATGGCTATAGCACGCCAATAGGATCACTCCTCCTTATTTATGCAAGCGAGATAGCTCTCCATGTTATTAGCCAAAAATGTGAATAAAATAGAATATCCCAGGAATATTCTATAGCATTGCAATGCCTATACCACGCCAATAGAATCTTTCCTCCTTATTTATGCGAGAAAGCTAACTCACCACGCTGTTAGTCGAAAATGTCAATAAAATTGAATTTTCCAGCCAGATACTACGGCAATGCAATGGATATAGCACGCCAATAGAATCTACCCTCCTTATTTATGCAACTAAGTTAATTCACCACGCCGTTAGTCGAAAATGTCAATAAAATTGAATTTTCCAGCCAGCTTCTACAGCATTGCTATGGCTATAGCACTCCAGAAGGAACTTTCCTACTTATTTATGTAAGAAGAGTAGCTCAACGCGCTATTAGTCGAAAACGTCAGTAAAATTGAATTTTCCAGCCAGACTCCAGAGCATTGCAATGGCTATAGCACGCCAATAGAATCTACCCTCCTTATTTATGCAACTAAGTTAACTCACCACGCCGTTAGTCGAAAATGTCAATAAAATGGAATTTTCCAGCCAGATTCTACGGCATCGCAATGGCCATAGCACTCCAAAAGGAGCCTTCCTCCTTACTTCTGCAAGGAAGATAACTCACCACGGTATTAGTCGAAAACGTCAATAAAAAAGAATTTTCCAGCCAGATACTACTACAATGCAATGGCTATAGCACGCCAATAGGATCACTCCTCCTTATTTATGCAAGCGAGATAGCTCTCCATGTTATTAGCCAAAAATGTGAATAAAATAGAATATCCCAGGAATATTCTATAGCATTGCAATGCCTATACCACGCCAATAGAATCT
This sequence comes from Eufriesea mexicana, assembly GCF_001483705.2. Classification (NCBI taxonomy): domain Eukaryota; kingdom Metazoa; phylum Arthropoda; class Insecta; order Hymenoptera; family Apidae; genus Eufriesea; species Eufriesea mexicana. The sequence continues at coordinate 11,725 of NW_016911091.1, forward strand.
TTCCTCCTTATTTATGCGAGAAAGCTAACTCACCACGCTGTTAGTCGAAAATGTCAATAAAATTGAATTTTCCAGCCAGATACTACGGCAATGCAATGGATATAGCACGCCAATAGAATCTACCCTCCTTATTTATGCAACTAAGTTAATTCACCACGCCGTTAGTCGAAAATGTCAATAAAATTGATTTTTCCAGCCAGCTTCGACAGCATTGCTATGGCTGTAGCACTCCAGAAGGAACTTTCCTTCTTATTTATGTAAGAAGGGTAGCTCAGCGCGCTATTAGTCGAAAATGTCAATAAAATGGAATTTTCCAGCCAGATTCTACGGCATTGCAATGTCTATAGCGCTCCAAAAGGAGCCTCCCCCGTTACTTATGCAAGGAAGATAGCTCACCACGGTGTTAGTCGAAGACGACAATAAAAATGAACTTTCCAGTCAGATACTACTGCAATGCAATGGCTATAGCACGCCAATTGAATCTACCCTCCTCATTTATGCAAAAAAGATAGCTCACCACGATATTAGTCCAAAATGTCGGTAAAATTGAATTTTCCAGCCAGATTCCTAAGCATTGCAATGGCTATAGCACGCCAATTGAATCTACCCTCCTCATTTATGCAAAAAAGATAGCTCACCACGATATTAGAGGAAAATGTCAATAAAATTGAAATTTTCAGCCAGATTCTGCAACATTCCAGTGATATAGCACTCCAAATGGATCTTTCCTTGTAGCTTATGCAAGGAAGATAGCTCACTACGATATTATCCGAAAATGTCAATAAAATTGAATTTTCCAGGTAGGCTCTATAGCATTGCAATGCCAATAGCACGCCAATAA
>NW_016911092.1:0-4943 GCF_001483705.2 Eufriesea mexicana
ACCTGCATGCACACAACAATGCTTCCGGCGTTTGTTTTCAATTTTTTCTCATTTCCTATGCACTTTCCTGTTCACTTGAAGAAAAATTAACAAATCGCTCAATTTCTGTGATTGATTTATGAAATTTTATAATTGCGTTGTAAAGGCGTACCTTTGCATATTTGTCGTCTGCCAGGTAAAGAAAAATGTGAAAGTTCGCGAAGGATCTGGCTTTACGATCCAATTATAAAAGTTCATAAATTAATCGCAGGAATTGAGTAACTAATTAATATTCTAATAAAAATTCAAAAAGGAACATCCAGTGCCACCTTTTATCTTTATCTGGAAGCTTGTGCTCCTTTAGTTCCAGTACAAAGCTATAGGCGGCGCTGACTGTTCCTTTTTGAATTTTTATTAGAATATTAATTAATTACTCAATTCCTGCGATTAATTTATGAACTTTTATAAGAGCATCGTGAAGCCACAAAGGCAGATCCTTCAAGAACTTTCCAATATATTTTTCAATATAAATTTGCCCCTAACTAATTAATTATTAATTATTACTCTACGGAGTGTTTGAATTGTTGTCGAAAACGCCATTGGTTTTTCATTAATTGCTATCCTCTATGCAATTAATTTATGAAACTTTATGCACTCGTTAGGGAGACAATGTCCTTGCGAATCTTCTCATATAACTTTTGATCACATTTTGCTTCTAGTTTCGTTTAGTATTAAATATTTCCACGGAAGATCGTGATGGTCGCCGTTACGAAATCATAGACGCCATAAAACAAAAATTAATAACTAACAATTTAGAGCTAAGTTCTTTACAGAAGTTATATAAGAATGTAGCCTGATGTTCCAGCTTTGCAATGAAATTACAAAAGTTCACAAATTGTTTACGGAAATTGAGTAATTAATTATTGTTCACTGCCGGACCCAATCTATCCTTTTCTATCCCCTCCCTGTTCTATTGTACCACGTGACCAGGACATCGACGACCTCCTTGCCTATTCTATATTCCTATCACTTTAGGAGCATTTGGAGCCAAATAATAGATGGCGCTGATCGAAACTGCCGGATGAAACACCACGTGACCAGTAGGGCGGGAGAAACAAAACAATACAAGGACATAAATAAGTATAACACATATTTCTGCCTTTTTTTAAATCTCTTAATAGCCCGTCGAAAATGAAGTCACAGATGAAGATGCGTGGTTTTGTTCTTGGTAAAAAGAAAATGGAACTGCGATGTTTATACGTTAAAATACTTTTTATTCACTTTGAAAGTTTTACATATGCACGTTAATTATTAACGACATAATAAACAATGACATATAGACATTAGAATCTGAGTAGATGTCCGTATCACGGACCGTTACAAGAAAAAGATGCTTCCTAATACATATCACGTAATAATTATCATTACAGTGACCATATAGATATGTAGAATATTTATAAACATATGATAAATGATTCTATTCAAATACACGAGTTATCCTAATAACTCTTGATATCTCTTATGGTGCATCTCCTTGGCTTTCTCTTGTGCTCAACCTCATAAGGATTCCCTATTCATTTTCCTTTATATCCTTATCATCTTCAACATCATCTATTCCATAATTCTGTACTTTCTTTGGTTCCTTTTCTGTATCTCTCAATGCATTTTTTATCCTTTCCTTCATTACTCTAAAAATATAAATATAAGAAACAGTCAATAAAAATTCCTACTTTCTATAACATAGTTATAATGCAAATAATAAACTAACTCTTTATGTTTCTTTACAACTTCTAATTCTCCTTGAGTTTGTACTTCGTCATCACCTTCCCAATCGCTACTGCAGCCTTCCTTCCTTTTTTTATTTGCAAGTCCAGATGGTTCAACAGCTGGTTGTGAGCTTAACTTTGGATCAGTTAAATGATCATGAGCTGATTTGCCCTTACCAGTAAACTTTTTATTTAATATCACAGATTCTTCTTCATCTTCCTTTGCTTCACCACCAAATGATAAAAGACTGAAATCTCTGTAACCAAATTTTTGATTGCAAAGAACAATACTATCAGGACTAAGTTCTGCAAACATATATGATTTTTACTTTACTGCTGCTGTTTTAGTTCTTTAACTGTCCTTTACTTCTTCACTTTCCTGTACTATTATTCTTGGTATAATATCAGAAATTGGATTGTTCAGTATTATAGTTTTTATCAATCTTGGAGGATAATGTGGTTTATCATTCTACGAAACAGAGGAAATATTATATTTATATCAATTATTGATATATATTCTTGCAAACATTAAATTTACCTTATCTACAAGTGCTTATTTGAGTTTAAGCATACTATATATATATTCTCCAGTAACTCTACCAAACATTGTATGCTTATTCTGCAAATCTGGTGTAGAACTATGAATGAAGAAATATTGGGAATCATTGTCACCTTTCCAGCAGTAACTATAGCAATTAAATCTCGTCGACAAAAACGTAATCGTGTATGAAATTCGTCCTGAAACATATATATCCAATAATTATTGTTCAATAAAAGAGGAATTCATTTTATTTTTAAATATAGTCTCACTTTAAATGATTCTCCATATGTTTTACCACCTTCTCCTGTACTTGTGGAATCACCACCTTGTGTTATGAGTCTTTTGATAATGCTATGAAAGATAGTATCACCCTAATAACCTTCCATACATAATGGTACGAAATTTCTGCATGCCTTTGGAGTTTCTTTTGCTCATAATTCTAACTCAACATCACCAACAGTTGTTTTCATTCCAACCTAGTTATAACAAATATATTAGATTGATTAATATAAAATACGTTTAAAATCAAATTTATTACAATTTATTATTTATTATTGCAATTCAAATTCGAAATTATTTAATGTATAAGTATAGAAATTTAGAAAGTAAATATTGTATATCGGTTAAATTTTTAAAAACAGATATACAATCCATTGAAATATTATTAAATGATACTTACTACTTTACCCTTAGTGGCTGGCGCTTGCATTTAAATATTACTCATGTTTGAAAGTCTCCTATAATAGAAAAAATCCTTCATCAATAATATTTCTCATTAAATCTTTAGTCATTTATAAATCAATCAACCAAATGGTTCTTTTCTCGAATAATCATCAGCGGGTAAGACATACCTTTCATCTTCTTTTAACGTTGACTTTATTGGCCCAATCAATTCCATGTGCCACATTATTCCAGCTGCTTTTACAGTTTCCATGTTCCTATAGATATTTCTACACATTTTTGCCTTAATGCAACATTTACACTTGATATTCAATTTAACTTTACCTTTCATAACTATTACCACCTGTTTATTCTCCATTTCTTCAATGATCCTCATATTTTCATGTCGATGTCACACATTTAGCTCTGTTGATACATATACTGCCTCCTTCACGTTTCTTGACTTGTCATAATATACATTTCTTCTTCTCGCTGCTTTCATTCAGACATTTCTCCTTTCTTTATATACCTCGGCTCCATCATTCTGAAATTTAATACATTAGCAGTAATTATTGGCTTTGACCACTGATATTAATATTTATTTAGATCAGGAATACAACATACCTTTCAATTTCACTGTATTCTCTATATTTAGTTGTTAAAAGAGGCCATCACTCAAATTAAATTCATTTCTTTTTGTCTGCCTAAGCCATCTTAATCTTCTGAATCTTTATTCGACTATCAAAGATTTCTACGCTGGTGATATTCCATGAGTCCAATATTTTTCTACTGTTGCATGTGCCTGTTTATTTCAACAGAATATTATCTTTTCTCAAGTAAGCTCTGCTGTCACTAATAAAAGGTGGAAAAACAATAACTCGTGACTTACACTGTTTAATTACAACTGAAGGTTATGTTAATACAAAGCTTACGTCCTTTTGTGTGATGCAGGCACACCGGCATGCACAAAAGTTTTGTATTTCCTGTATCTAATGTTTATTTATATTTCCGTTTTCTTTCTGTAGTAAGTAAGATTATTATAGAAAACTGTTTTTCTTGCATAATATTCTTATTATTTTGTAATAAATATATACTTTCATAAGAAAGCGTAAACAATACATTTTTTTATTAAGAAATTTTATTTACAATTGTTTATTTACAGTGTTTTCATAGGCGAAAAATGTATAGAAAATAAAAAATAGAGTGCAAAAAACTAATAACTATGGACAGGAAACGAACTCCCGGACATGATTCATAGGAATTTTCGGATGTCCCTATTAGGCCACAACGCCACTTGAAAACCATGGGAAATAAATCTGTAGGTACTGAAATAATAAAACTTTAATTGTAAATATCTCAAAAATTATTAATTAGTTGCAGCTATAATAATATATATTCTTGAACTGTATGAAGAAATCTATGAACCTATAAAGTATCAACTAAATCGGTGACTCGAAGGACTTGCACTCTCCTTAGAAAACTCTCACACGATTCTAGCCTAAATTAGCAATAGATCAGTGCACAACGAAGGCACACAATGTAATGTTTCCATGCTGTTTCCAATAATCTTATAATTTTTCTCGCAACCAAAAGGTTCATTCGTTTCACAACGCGTGTATTAACAGAAAGATTAAGAATCACTATCCCAACCATAACCATCGATACGCCACAACTCCCGTCTCCCTGTTCGCATCATCTCCAATCACAGCTAAACGCTTCAGACCCCGGGGAAACGCTCTTTGGCGAAAGAAAATTACAGAATCTCGTTTCGCGAGATTTAACACGAGAAGAAACTTGAGGCGAAATTTCTCAAGCTCGATCGAGTCGATTAGAGCGATCAGAGTGACTTACGAATAGGCTATCGCTCGGTGTTCCATGTTACGCAGGCTTCATTGCACAAAGGGGTAGAAGAGGCTGTCTTGGTTGTCGATTAATTTTTACCATTCATCCGCGGTATTGTGACATCGAGCCGCGATTACGATGGCAACACAAGGCAT
>NW_016911092.1:4959-38197 GCF_001483705.2 Eufriesea mexicana
TACAGTATTAATTAAGAGCGCCCAAGGAGATTCTTTCGACGATTCAGCTGCGATTTCATTTTGCATCGTCGCCGCCAGGGCACTCATTTAGAGGTATCCGAGGATTAAATCTTCCCTCATTTTTATCAAACCAGGAACATTTACATCCGCGGGTTATGCGATCGATCAGCGTGATCGCGAGGAGCCGCGTGTTGGACTATTAGGCTGCTGCATCGTAAGATGTCTTTCACTCGGACAGACCTTTGACAGTGGATAGTTCGCTTGAAATATTGAATGTGATTCGGTGAAATTGTTTCTCAGTGAATTTGAGCATATTTCGTTGGGAGATTAGGTGACTTCATCCCCAATCGTACGTGTTATCGTTATATTAGATCTGTGATTGTGTTTAGTTTGAAACATTGAAGAATTATTTTTAATTGACATTGAACGCTTTGCTCAGGAATTAGGTGATTCTGGAATTCCAAATTTTGTGTATTACAAGATCTTTGATTGTGTGTAGGCCTATACAATCTTGAATATTTAGGTGAAATTATTTTTATTATAGTTGATATTTCTGAGCACTTTGCTCAGAAACTAGGTGGTTTTGACATTCTAAATTATGTGTATTGTATGAGTTATCATTGTATTTAATGTGTATTTGTGTTTAATATTTATAATATATTTGTAACTATGAAAATTAATGCTAGGAACAGTCATTTTTACGAAACTTAAATTTTATAAGAATATTTTGCAATAATTTTATTTTGAAATAAAAATATTCTTTGATAATGAATCAGATATATTTCAGTTCGAATGTTTGAACCTGTATTCAAGTTTAATTGCCATTTAGTGTCACAGAAAAAGTTTGAACTTACACCTCAGACTTATGCAAACTCGTGTCACGGATTTACTTTTTGCGTTCATAAAGCATGCTAAGGAGACGTCGATGAGAAAAGGAAATTGCAAGGTGAATAAAGAAATAATCGAATAAATTACTTCTTAGTAGTAAGAATTTCTTAGTTAGATGGTTGCTTGAGAAATTCTTAGCCACCCGCGGGCTCCAACAATTTAAATCTCCGGATAACTATGATAGATTTTACCATCGCCATAAATGCCTTTTTACATAATCGAGTAAGAAATGTTTACGATTTCCTACGCGTAATTTAAACCTGAGTTAGTATATAAATAAAGAATTGTATATATGTTATAGGAAAAACTAAATGGCAATATTTCACAAGTGCTTACTTTTTACCAAACGTTACATTAGTTTCCTTTTACATGAAATACCTACATTTAACCTATACAATAGCATTTTATGCTCGCAATCATATAAAAACTACAATAATATTATCTCATTTTATTATTATTGTTATATTATTATTAAGACACCCTGAAGAATGTAAGCATCCTGATCTTAACGAACTCTCATTCTCACAACAGAACAAAGCAGAACTAAATTATATATCCTGCAGAATCTCTTTATACAATTTTAAAAACTCTAACTCTTTGCTTTCTAGAATCCAGAATTAATCCACTTAACCTTTAAACACTCACATGATCTCTCAAAAAATCTCAAACTATTATACATAAAATAATAGAAGCACTCACATCCAAATCCTTGTCAGTCTTTTCCAATTTTTAAATAATAACCCATATTACTATAATAATTAGGTAAGTAGGACACGCATTATCGTTGAATTAATATAATATAAGACAGTAAAAATTTCTCAATTCTATATAAACAAATTGAAGATGGTACAGTATCATCTGTGAAACCAAAAAACTCTTGAACAATTCAAAATTTAGTACTCCTATTGATAAGAACAATCCATATTCTTAATACACTTTATTCAAGAATGTAACTTACAAGGCGAGTGCAAGTCCTTCGGGTTATATATTTAGTTGACAATTTGCAGGTTTATAAATTTAGTCATCCAGTTCAAGAAAATATATCATTATCAGGGCAACTGATAGTTTTCGAGATATTTGTGATTAGAGTTTTATTATTGCCTTAATTACGATTTATTTCGAATATTTATCAAGTACCATTGTGGCCTAATGGCGATATCCGAAAATTCTCACGCTGATGGCAATTTTCGGATGTTGCCGTTAGGCCACAATGCTCTCTAGTTAAATCTATTGAAATCTCTAGTTAAGAATAATAAACCTTCAATCTTAAATATCTGCAAAATATTTCTTTTCTTGAACTGGATGACTAAATCTACATAACTGCAAAGTTTCATCTAAATCAATGACTCGAAGAACTTGCACTCTCCTTATTAGTGGAATCACGTGTGAAATAATCGCTATTGGTATGAATATATATACAACTTATTACTAAACGGATGTGGTTTTATTGTTTGACTACGGTTCTGGGACTAGACTGACCGACCCTAGGAAATTCTATCAAATCACCGATTTCAGAAAAGGATCAGCGCCACACAAGTGTTTCCAGATGTTCCACAGAACAGAGGTTTAAGCCTGTATCACATGGATTGCAGCAATTCCTAAAATGAAAAATCCACTCGTCCAATTAATCCCGTATCGCTGAATCCGAGGCCAAAGACGCCTCGGCCAATTATCCCTTAATCGTCACTTCGATTCTCCATTCGAGCGTCTCTTAATCCCAATAATACCCAAGAGCACACACTGCCAGCTATTCCCAATAGATGTAAATTCTCCTTTATAGCCGTGTGCTTATCTTTATTACAAAGTATAATACCATCGGCTTCCGGCCTATTAACGCAGCAACTGGGCAGGACGGTAACGAGGAATTTGAAATTGAAAATCGCGCCGGGGCTCGCGGCACTTTCGCGATCCGACACTTCTTCGATTCGTTTAATGACGTTCCACGGATCGGTGCCATAACGACCAGCAATTTATCGGCTAATAAATCGGAGACTGGCCGCGGACATCACCGGCGTCTGCCAGCTCGCCGCCATCGAAATCGTCCATTCGGGCTAGTGGAATTCGTCTCCTGCTGTTGGGTTATTGCTTTGGCTCGTACATCGAGTGAATTGTACCTGCCCTATTATTGTTTCGACTTTATAGTGTCCCGATTGTGACACTTTAGGTTAATAAATTGGGTCTAGATGGTGGTAGATGACAGAATAGCGTGGATTATGATCTGTGGTTTAGTTAGGGTGGAATGTTATCGAATTCGCTTATTTTTATTATAATATTACGTTTGTGCAGTGGCAAAAGTGAAGTGTGTTTGTCTTCCTTTGTTTTGGGTTACTAAATTAGGTCTACTAAATGGTGTTGATGACAAAATAGCGTGAATTATGATCTATGGTCTAGTTAGGGGTGAATTTATCTGTCTTCTTATTGTTTTGGGTTTATAGTATTCGGATTATGGCATTTTGGTTTACTAAATTAGGTCTAAATGGTGATAGATGGCAGAGTAGCTCGGATTACGATCTGTGCTCTAATTAGAGTGGAATATTGCGTAATTAGCTTGTAGTCATTAGAATATTACGTTAGTTTGCTGCTCGAGTGAATTGTATCTACCTTCCAGATGTTTTATAGTATTATAATTGGGGATCTTTAGATTGACAGATTAGGTTCGAATGGTGACCAATGACGAAATAATATAGATTGTAATCTATGATCTGTCTGGAATAAAATACCAAGAAAGCAGTCATGTAATATTTCCTATAATATTCCTTCAATTTTCCGCGAAATTAATCAAAGTAATGGGCGATTTAGAAATTTGAATAATTTATAAGAATCTAGTTTATTAGAGTGATGAATTGTGTAGGAGCAGTTCGGTGACAGAGTGACAGAGACTGTAATCTATAATCTACTTAGGGTAAGACCTTGCAAGAAAAATCTTTTGTGATCACTGATTTAATTTAATTTAATTTTGTCTAATAAGAATATTATCTCGATTTGAATCTCTTCTATCTTTATATACCATATTATATTTCTATTTTGTTGTATATTTATTTTGTTGAAAATATAGAGAAATAAATACATCTACTTAAGAATTTGAAGAGTTCATGTGAAATTCTCATAATGTATCAATTAGTCGTCTTCTAATCCCCTATCATGGTATACATAAGATTAAAAAACCCTCATTGAATATCCAGAAAATTATTAAAGCGTGGATCAAATGCATAAAAATTGGAAGATTAATTTCACCTATAATTCTTTACTCTTTCCCTTCGATTTTTGCATTATTACATTTTAATCGTACCCCTCCCGGGAAATCGCTGAAGAACAAGCGACATAAACAAAAATTACACGATTAATATTAGAAACTACAACAGCGAGCGTCTAATAACCGAGCTTAAACTAAATGCGAGCATGATCGCGTTAAAAATATTTGAAGAACCGCTTGCAACGGCGCGTGCAGCGGAAAAATATTTAATAACCAAAGTGAGCCCAGCGCGCAAATGAAACGCCATTAACGCAAATATTTAATAGTAAAACCAACCGCGATTGCCAAAGGAAATTTATACGAAAGTGGCCGGTAAGTCGAAAGTAAATACTACTTTATCCAGTCGATAAATCAGACTTTACATGAATTCAAGTACTCGAAATAGGAAGTGATCATGGTGATTAATGATTCTTTGCAAAATAGCTACCGGAGAACTTATCAACCCAACACCGTATTGACTCGAGATTACACACCGGAGGATTCTAATGTATGCGGTGGCCAAGATTCCATCTCGCAACCGGCAATTCCGTACAAAAACCACAGCCTCCGCTCCCGTCCCATTTCCTTCTATATACATCCTATTTTTCCGTCGACGTAATCAAATTACAATTCCATCCCCAATGCTCATTGAATACGTCGATAAATCAGCCGCGAGTAATCAATCCACTTTCGCCTACGTCGAATCCTCTTATCTCCAGCCATCGTCAATGGACTTCGTTAGCGGATCGAACAAAGTGAATTGCAATTGAACCGTCGCGATAATAAAGAGAACAGAGACGTCGGGTTATCGGTTTAAAGAATGATCGATATTAGTTACGATTAAGGCGGCGTCACAGTCAGCTTCCAGCTGATCCTTCAGCTTTGTAACGAGATCGGTTATTTATTTATCTGCAACCACCAGGCCTGAATGCCGTGCGGGATTAGAGACGCGAGATCATTATTTATGCTTTAGCCACGGTTACGCGGTCTGAAGCCGGGCTGGACGTCGTGGTTGCTTGAATTAATCATATGTCACTTGCCTGCTGGGCAAGCATTCCTAGCAGTGATTCCTTCGTTTTCGTTCTTTTTTTCCTTATTTTTTCCCTTTTTGAGAAGAAAATCGAGACGATGAAGACTTCCTTGGAACTTGTGAGAGGAGTCTTTATTTGGATGGCGTCACCCTGCATCGGGATCTATGTTTGCTTCAAGGAACCATCAATATTATCAATTTTCGAAGCAGGACTGAGTGATAAGATAGATAAGAACCTGGCCGAAGGGTTCGAGGGAACACCCTCTTTCGACAGTCAACGGTCTGCATCACGCATCGTACAAGAATGCATTACGCATCGCACAAGACTCAAGCCTCCGCACACTTGTACCGCCAGGGAATAAAATATAATCGAAGTTTAAAGTTAAATTTCTATAAATTCGATCCTTTACCACAAACTGCATCTTTTCACTGACCGACCGACCAAGTTGCGAAAGTGTGTTTGGAACTAGGACGCGAGTGAAATTGCTAATTATTCGAGTAATTTAGGTGTGGAAGCTTTATTCGAATGGTGTCACCCTGTATCTGGCTTGGATATTGATAAAAGAAGGAATAAATAGTAGTTGAAGATAAAGGAGGTTCGGTGTGTCGAGGTTTGAAGCAGTTTAGACATTGATGCACGGCTGGTAGGTCAAACTTGCTGTGCCTTGCGAATAAGAATGAAGATTACGGTCACATAGTTGTATCGTGCAAGGAGACTGAATAAAAGATCACTGTGAAACTGTTCTAGAGGTCGAAGGTGTACTTGTTCCATAAAATAGGGAGATTGATTTGTTTGTACCCTTTCCTGTCTGGCATTGTGACACTGCGTGTATCAATCTGTCTGATCAACAATAGATATGTTCTACTGTCACGAAGAAATCATGGTTAAATCTTATTCAAAATGTCCAATTTTTATTCTTGGTTTAGACTTATCTTTGCAATATTTTTGTATATTTGTATATTTAGTTAGAGCTAATTGCATTTAATAATAACTTTGTTATAAACATTCGTGATCAGAATTATATATATATATAATTTCACCCTGATCGGAAACTTTGGATAGCTATTATGTTTGCTTTATATTATAATAAATGTTTAATTAATTTTTCAAGCGAATCTACCCGCGAATTAATAATAATATTTGTGTGATTTTTAAATTTAAAATAATGTTCGATCTTTTTCATAAATTTGTTGTGTCTCTTTAAATTTATAGAACAACTTGTCTCGTGATATGTAACACGTGTTCTGGACTGAACTATTTGGAAAAGCACGCAAAACTCATTGGACAACGCGATAATTGCGATACTCGCGATATACGACCCTTCAATTCATGTTTACACAGAGAAGCAATAGTAGATTGCGAAACTGAAACTAGCCATTAATAACGTTTGGTTTATTATTAAATGACATAAAACTTTCTAGCCACGTGTTCCACGATAAGTTATTCAAATTGAATGTTCCACGCGGAAGATGTTAGTTAGACTTTAGACCAACGTGTTATAATGTTGCAGTTCGTTGAACTAATAAATTAACTACCTAGCATGCAGTTAGATTCGCATTACTTTTTGCGTAATTCTATGTTTTCATCTAAGTTTCATCTGAATTTCATCTAAGTTTATATTCTCCCCACCCAATACTTATTCTTAAAATTTTTACTTAAAAATACTGAAATTAAAATTTGTATTTATTTCAATCTACAATTTCTTCCCATTTTATGATTTGTATAATTATAAATAATGGAATTTGAGTAAAGATAAATTTATACATAAAGATTATCTCTACTATAAATAGTGTTAGAAAATTAAAATACCTAATATCCCATAAAATTATCTATTAATATTCCAAAGCTGATATAATGGTATATAAAAAGTCATATAAAAAAATTATTAAATTGCAAAAATTTATAAATGACCTCTTTGTTTCTTAATTTCAATCAGCAAATGTATGTACATCGTATTTATCTACTTAAATTTTATTATTATTCTATATTATATCATACTTTTATTCTTATCTATACTATTTCATTAATTCCCACGATAATTCCACGTAAAAGCTACCCTTGACGTAAGCCAGTCACCACAATGTTAATCCCAAAATCCCGAACGATTACAATTACAGAATTGAAACAGCATCGCAATTGTTTCGTCGTCTTTGAGCTGAACGACTACAAGTATTATTTCACCGTCTGACACCAGTGACCAAATTGAATTTAAATGTACAGTACCTGTTCGCGATTTATGACTGCGTCATAAAAATTCCTCGTTGAATGCTCTTTCTTTCTTTTTCGTCGCGGTGCCAGCAGCCGTGAAAGTGCCAACCAGGGCTTACGTCGTTTGAATACAATACGATATTCGTCGCGGCGGCATTGCTAATTGCGAAATGCGATCGATCGCGCATCAGCAAACACTAGTCATGCATGACTAGGATCCAGACTGAATAGATGCTGATCACGATACGTGTAGATTTATATATCGTTACCTAGGAATGGATGGAAGACATATTTCCCCTGCATGATCTCATAGCTCGAGAATGAAACGCGAATTATCAACCTGGAACAACGTCAACCAAATATACTATATTGTTTTATCACTCGATAGAGAGTTCTCGCGTGGACGATTAAGGCAACCAGTTTGCGAGAATGGATTCTATCCGTGACAGCAGATGAATTTCCTGATAAATTGATTTAGAAAGTTTCTTGCGGAGGTCCGAAAGAAAGGATGAATTAACACGTTAAGTGCCCAGCTCGTTTTGCTTGCCGTTCCGTTCAGGCCCAGACTTGGCCGCCAAATGGGCCACCGATGGCGGGCGAAGTGTTCATAAAACTCGGAGATACTATACCAATTGTTGTAGCAGGAATTCCCAAACGTTAGGTCCAAAGATGACGAAAAATTGAACACCAAAAGTTAGCACCTATTGGTCCTAGTCTGGCTCGATCCCCGAGGATCGGCTGGGCCCGAAGGGAAAGTCTAGCGCCTTAGAACTCAGGACTTGGAGATCAGAACCCAAGACTGAGAGTTCTTGAAGGATTAATGTCGACTTTAATTTGATATAAACGGAACTCTGTGTCTATTTGTTTTCATTTCTAGTGCACAGTATATTTAAATTAACAGTACCTACGTGTATTATACTTAAGTACCTATATACATATTGTAGGTTGAAAAGTCTATTGGAATTAGAAAACTTAGGCAAAAATTTAATACTAAAATAGTTAGTATTAAAGAACTATTGAAATTTAAGAAGATAGGAAAGTTAGCGTTAAGAAACTATTGGTATTAAATAAACTAATTACCAAAAATTGTACAGAGTATTTGAACGAAATTACTATACATTGCGTGAGTGTTAGATCTAAATCCACACATAATTTATCAACCTATGTAGATAACAAAATGTTGAGAAAAGAAATTTGTAATAATTCATAAACAATGATTTGCAATATAGAAATAAATTTTCTTATTCGTTATTTGTCAGATTATAGTAAAGATAATAAAACCTTGATTGACAACAAACGTGTTAACCTTCTATCTTCTAATATCGCGATAATCTCGGGATAATGAATTCAATTGCTACAAACAACAAAGATTATGTTCGAGATAAATCCTCATTTTAATTTCAAATTTCGTTTCGGTTCGTGAAACTGAAGACTGTTAGAACTGAATATCACATAATACTTCTATAATTTTTGTATCGATTGTTATATTCCGAAAGCAAGAAAAATCATAAAGAAACAAGATCATAAGGCAGGCGATTAAAAGTCAATTGCGATAAAACGAGGTGAAAGATTAATGTGATGTGTTAATCTAAGCTTGTTAAATATTTCTAGGGTGTCGATGCAATCCTATTGGTTCCATATCAACTGCCTGCGACATTGTATCAGGACAGTGTCAGTGTACGCCCCATGTAGCTGGCAGACAGTGCGATCAATGTATGGTGAGTACTTATTACTAGATTGATGGCTTTGCTCAATCAGAGTTGCTGAATGAGAAATTTTGAAGAATGACTGTGATCACCTATAGTAATACAAGGGTTAACTGCTACTAATCAGAATAAGATTTAGTTCAATACATTACTAGTGAAATAATTGATAGAAATAAATTCCATTAGAATTACATAAAATATAAATGCCACGACTATTAATAATATATTAAAAAAAATATATATACAAAATTCTAGGGGTATTATTAATATTTAAAATTGACGGAATTCTGAAGGTATTACTGCTATGTGAAATTTGCAAAATTCTAAAGCTATTACTAATATTTAAAATTTACAAAATTCTAGAGGCATTACTACTATGTGAAATTTGCAAAATTCTAGGGGTATTATTAATATTTAAAATTTACAAAAATCTAAAGGTATTACTACTATATGAAATTTGCAAAATTCTAAAGCTATTACTACTATGTGAAATTTTCAAAATTCTGAAGGTATTATTAATATTTAAAATTTGCAAAATTCTAAAGCTATTACTACTAAGTGAAATTTATAAAATTCCAAGAATATTATTAATATTTAAAATTTACAAAATTCTAAAAATATTATTAATACTTAGAATTTACAAAATTTCTACATTTGCACAGAGTAATACATTTATTTATATTTAGTACGATTTTTCTAATTCTTTATCTTCTTAAGATTGGTTTTTGGGGTCTAACAACGGGAGCAGGATGTGCTCCTTGTGGATGCGATCCTATAGGAGCATACAATTCTTCCTGTCACGATACCTTAGGACAATGCTACTGCAAGCCAGGTGTGGGTGGCACACGTTGCGATAACTGTCTACCTGGGTATTACGGATTTTCTTCGAACGGATGTCAAGGTAGTATTCTATATTCAAATTCTAATCTGCAAAGTACATACGAATTTTTTAAATATTACTATTTTATCTAAATATCTAGAATCACCATACCTATCACAAGAATAGACTTCATATATTTCCTTTTTATTGAATTCAACTGCTTTTGTCAAAATTAACTATTTATTTTCATCATACCACTCCAATTATTATCACTTATACTAACTACACTTAATTATAAAAGCTCGCCAAATTATCAAAACAAGAAATTAAAACCTTATAGAGCCTTTTATTTTAAAAACTAGCACAATTTTCTGCACAAATTTCTATGAAATAAATCGACTCTTATAAGTCATAATCTATCCTAATAAATCACTAAACGAAATTACTAGAAATAATTTAACTTCACTTTTTAAACATCTCCAGATAATTTTCTGAATATTTACAGTTTGCGACCCATGTGTGCGACCAGGTCACATCTGTGATCCTGACACAGGTCGATGCGTGTGCCCAACCTTGACCTTCGGTGAACATTGCGACAGGTGCAGACCAGGTTCCTGGGACCTGGTCCCAGGTGTTGGGTGCAGGCTCTGTGCGTGCACCCTTGGCTCTACGAAGCCTCAGTGCGATCTCCAAGGACAATGTCCTTGTAGAATAGGCTACGATGGACTTAGATGTGAGAGATGCGCCAAAGGGTACTATGGCTACCCTAGGTGTCGACCTTGCAGTTGCAACGTGGCCGGTACCTTGCAATGTAATAACGAAACTTGCAGTTGCAATGACGATGGACAGTGTCCTTGCAAGGTATGTTAATAATATAATTTCATCTAGGAATATTAATTAATATTAAGAAATATTTATTCATTCCTGAAGAACTATATCTGGGTACTATAACTATATTCAGTGAAAATAGGAAAATGAAAATTGAATTTCTAAAATTGGCACTTGAATTAAGATTACATGAGGAATTTCAAGATTAATATTTTTAATATTTTGAGGATCTTCTAGTGTATTAAAATTTACAGACGGAATTTGCACTATGATATAACTGATTTTCATGTTTCCTAATTTTTTAATTTAATTCGTCCTAATTTGTAACAAGCAAAAACCATAGTATTCAAACTGTGGTTTTTAAAACACTATAAATGACTTATTTTAAATTTGCAAAGATTAAATTTGAAATTTTGGTATCTATTCTAACTTGAATAGCTTTTTTTAGGAATATCGTGAGTTAGTTTTTGTTTTGCGATTAATCGTGGGTTTTTCAATTTAGGAACACGTGATTGGAAGACAGTGTAACCAGTGTAAAGAAGGTACGTTCGGTTTAGCGTTGGACAATCCAAAAGGATGCACTGAATGCTTCTGTTTTGGAAGAGCAACTTCTTGTCACCAGGCTGGCCTCAGTTGGGGTCAACGGAGATTAACACGTTCACGAATCCTTTACATCAATGATACCAGCAACGATATAGTAGTAAGCACTGTACCTTTACGTTATTGAAACGATATTAAATCATTGAACTCTTAAAAAATGAAAGAAAAAGATAACGAAAAAATGAATATTTATTTATTGAATATTTTCTTCGTTTGTAGGTTTCGAAATTTAGATCACAAATTTTTTTATCTCCCGCTAATGGCGGATTGAATGTAACCAATGGACTTTCAACGATTCCTGATGTCGAGGGTGATGTCACGATACCATCGCATTTATATTATAATTATCCACTCTATTGGATGCTCCCAGAACCTTTTCTTGGAGATAAGGTAATTCTGAATGTTCAGAAAGAAGTTCAACTATCTAACAAAATTTTAAGATAAATAGAATTCTTTATTTTAAAAATATAGAATCTTTTAATGATGAAGAATTTTTGAAAAATATTTTTCGCAAATCCAGGTCGTATCCTATGGAGGATTTTTAAGATTCACTACCTTAACAGAAGGTGGAATACCTCTAAGATCAACCTTTCAATATCCAATCGTGCAGATACAAGGGAACAATAAAATTGTCTTAGAATACTATTTACCTGTGCTTACGAATAGCAATCATTATGAAGTCAGGTAATATCGAGTTAAAATTATATTAATAATTTTTTAACGAAAATATTTAGCTTGGATATTGAAACAATCTTTCTTTTTCTTTTTAATTTCAGATTTCACGAGTCTTTATGGCAACTGCAAAACAGACCTGATTACAAAGTGACAAGAGAGGTTCTCATGGTTGCGTTGCAAAATTTGCAATATATTCTAATAAAAGCATCTGATAATGCAGAATTTATAAAAACAACGTATGTATAATTTTATTACCTAATTATTTAATTCCAGAACTAAGATATTCTTATTTCATTACCTGTTTCAAAAATATTTATGTATATGTTTTTTATTTGTTTAAATAGTCAGCACTAAAACTACCGATTACAAATGAAAGTCATTCATGAATTTCAATCCTCATTACTATATTGAATTTTAGCTTACTCGAAGCTTCTTTAGACGTTGCTGTTTTAACACCTACACACACACCACAACTTGCGACTGGTGTTGAGATTTGCAAATGTCCCCCAGAATATAACAGTACATCTTGTCAGGATCCAAGTATCGGGTACTACCGATGGCATAAAAACACTACCGTTACATCTATCATTGTTATAAATCTCATTGGAGAAGCCAAACGCTGTCAGTGTAATGGAAGATCAGATATTTGTGATATAGAAACAGGATATTGTTTGGTAAGCTGTTTGACTGTAACTCGACAAATAAAGTTGTATTAAATTTTAAGAGAAAACGTATAACTATCTCTTATCATTCAATGAAATATACCTTAAAATATTTATTTATAATAACGAACACATTAGAAACTAAAATAAAATAAAACTGTATTCAGATAAATAGGAGTAAAATATATAAGGCAATAAGGGAAAATAGACTGTCTATGGTCAGACACAAATTAGACAAGCAATTTACATGTTACCTTGAATTACCTTACACAGACCTTGATCAGAATATGATTCACTCTATTTACAAGATCTTTAGAGACAAGTACAAACTTTCAATTGAGTTAACAATTGCAAAGAAATCTTTTTTCTCTTTAAGCCAAGAAGAATCTATCACGCTATAATAACATACTACTAAAAAATCTATGTGTTGGTATTATATTGAATCTTAACAATTTATCATTTCTGTTACAGAATTGTCGAGGAAATACAGCAGGACCAAGGTGTGATATTTGTGCAGATAGTTTCTATGGTCATCCAGACTATGGCTGTAAACCATGTCCCTGTCCACAAGTGGATAAGAGATTTTCAAACACTTGTGTGGT
Organism: Eufriesea mexicana; assembly: GCF_001483705.2. Taxonomy (NCBI): domain Eukaryota; kingdom Metazoa; phylum Arthropoda; class Insecta; order Hymenoptera; family Apidae; genus Eufriesea; species Eufriesea mexicana. The sequence continues at coordinate 18,212 of NW_016911092.1, forward strand.
TCTTGCCAATACTGAACCAATCTGTGTCTGTAAACCTGGTTTGTACCTGCACTGTTATATACTATATTAATTTTTAAATGAATTCCATAGTGTAATGACACTTAATAAAATTTTATACAGTCAATGAATGAAAGAAGCAAAATTTGTGCCAATGTGAAAGATATGAAGATTCTAATCCTATCGCTACCTTAATTACCAAAAATAATTTTTCCGCTTTTTATATTCGCAAGAAAAATATATTTGTAAAGAAAAATGATATTTTTATTTGCACACAGGCTACACTGGCAGAAAGTGCGAGCGATGTACTCCTGGATATTATGGATTTCCGCATCTCCCTGCTGGAAAATGTGTACCATGCGACTGCAATTCTGCTGGAAGTTTGAGCGATGAATGCAACACGGAAACAGGACAATGCAGATGCAGAGCTGGTTCCACGGGTCGTGATTGCTCCCAATGCACTGCGTATCGTCATGTTTATATAAATAACATCTGCACATGTAAGTGAAATTTGCATGAAATATTATTTTATATATAACATTTATTCCGTATTTTCTCTTATGCCATGTTAAATCTCACAAGTAAATAGAAATTAGGAATTTTATATCGAAATTGTTATTGAAATAAGTGACCAAAGTCTAGTATCCTATACTACTCTTTCCAAAAAAGAAAACTAAATAGTATTCCCTAATTAAAAGTTATTATAACTGTTACATGAATATCATTTAATTTATGTAATACCGTTTTATGAGATTGTCTAATAATATGTTAAAAAAGTCCTATAAAAGTTAATGTTTCAAAAAGGTATTTAAATATTAAGAAAGATGTCTTTTTATTTTTGTTAACTGATCGGTATTATCTTTTAATAGCATGCAATGATAATTGTACTGGTATCCTACTCGACACTGTGGCTACACTTTCTCAAGAATTAGCTGAGGGTACTAGTCATATAATCAATGGTTACATTCCTCCCCCATGGGAAGATTTATCTTACATCGAGTCCAATGCGAGCACGTTCTTGGGCGAAATAAATCTTCAGAATAAATTGAAGCAAAGAATGAAAAATGTTCCCTGGCACGAGTACAGAAAGCTCATGAAACACGTTGAGATGTTACTAAGAACTGTACGTGTTTAATTTTCATGAAATATAGATACTAACATACGTCAAAATTAAATATTAAAATTCTCACAGTTCTAACGATATTAAAAAATCTTTAGATAAAGAAATTAGCTAATATTTGAAATTTGAAGAATACATTTATTTTTGCCTAATACGATAATTAAAGATATATTGATATTAATCTTTTAGGCGAATGAACGCGCTAAACGTGGAGATACCATGACATCAAAGACTTATGATTTAAAGAATAATATATTTAGCGCGAAAATCGAAATTGACAATTTGGATCAATATATAGAAGGTACTTGTCTTAAACAAACCTCAAACTTTATATTTTTACACAAATTGATCATATGATAATTTTCACCTTTTTAGATACAATTTCGCTATTGAACCAATATAGTAATGACAATAAAAGGATAGAAATCAAGAAAGCACTAAAAATCGCAAAAATGATTTTGAATGGTTTAAAGGCCATAAATTTAACAAAGAAGACAATGGAAATAGAAAGTTTCCTCGAGTTAGTATTTAAATAAACCTCAACCCATAAGTATTGTATTAATTGCTACAGCTTAATTCCATTCGAAATAAGTATTGTGCATATTTTTTAAATTGTATTTTACAAACTTCTTGAAATTTGAATTTCATTAAATTATAATTACCGGAACTAATAGATATTTATTTAAAATTTGTGAAAAACAACAGCGATGTCGCAGAATATACTGATTGGTTGAATTCCTTGTACGATGCAACGGAACCATTAGCGATTGCTCAAGACGATGTTGAAGAATATTCTATAAAACTAAATGACATGAGAAACATCATAGAAGACACCATGGAAACGCTATTCACGTATGATGGTTCATACAACAATATTAATAAAACGCTTTTGGAAGCTAGAAATAGCTGCAACGAGATCAAGATGATACGCAGCACTATTAATGCATCCCTTACAGAAGGTGAAAAGTTGACGAATGAAACGCATGATTTCATCACAGATTTCCAAAATAACGCTCTAGTACGTATGAGTGAAATGAATTAAACTATCGACAATTTTATAAAAATTTTAATAAAACTTAAAATTAGTTGTTAATTAAAATCTGTAATTTTTTAAATAATTGCATCGATTGTCATGATTTTCTTTAGACAATCTTTTAAAATAATTTGGAAGGAGATAAAACTAAATAAAAAATGAAAATTTTTCACTACAATTTTTATTTGATATTTTGCACTATGTATATGTAAAAATATGTAATATCTTAGTTATTAGTACTAGATACAAGTAAAAATAATAGTATCTTCTACCTGTCGAGCAATACCTCAAAAGAAGATGTATTAAATTACAGGATCTTCCGGAATTGCGAAACAAATTAACATACTGGTTTGATAAATTGAGTATGAAAGAGGAACTGCTGTATAGATTAAATTACGAATATAACGACACGTACGTGATACCCGCGGTTACACACGTGAGGAATTTATCAAACTACGTTGATCAGTATGTCAGGTAAGGGGAATTTATTTACTTTTATTCTTATAACTTTACTTCATATTATTTTATAGTAATATTTATTAATATTTAAATAGTCAAGCAATAATATTACCATATATTAAATAAAAGAATATAACTTAATAAGTATTATTAATATTTAATATTAATATTTATGAACATTAATTACTGTTACAATTGTTACAACAAGAAATACAAATTATTAAAGAGGATAAACAGAACTACCATTAAATTATTTAATATTTCTTAAGTATCCTTATATACTTGACTATTTAAGAAAGTAATTCAAACAAATTTTCGCACTGGTCCTGTAAATTTAATAGCACAATATAAACTCCATAGTTATTGTAAAAATCAATACGTAACTCTAAACTGAAATTAAAATGTAATAACTGAGAACTGAGAATGAGAAGTACATAAAGTTTGAGCTTAAGAACAAAAATGATAGCGCATAAAAATTATGACAGACAGTTCCAGCTGCGAATTAATTATCGTTATTTACTTGTACGCTATTACTTTATGTAATTGACGATCGATAACTTGATAAAGTGCAACTTGGCGTTTCTGCCGAGCAGTCTGTTTTCCGAAACAAGAAACATCGCAGCTAGCCCACTGAAGGCCAGTCAGGCATACAAGAATATCGTCGATAGCATAAGAACTGCGAATATCACAGCAATGGAAGCTAAAGATATTGCTGACGAGATGTACAATATGGTAAGAAATAAATATGACAATGGAAATCTTAAAGATGACTATTTTCATAATTACATGTATTTTTCTAGACATATCCTGATGGTCCTCAATCAAAGTCACTCTTGGACAACGCTAATGAAATATCTCTAGCATCATCCAAACAGAAAGACACTGCAAAGAACCATGGAAAGCTAGTAGAAGATGCGAGTGATGAATTGGAATCTCAAAAGGAAGTTGTGAATACTTTGAAAAATACTCTGAACAAGACTGGAATCAAAGATAACGAGATCAATGTAAAATTGCAAATTTTGCAAAATAATAGTGAGAAATGTGAGTCTATTTTATACTATTTTGTTCTTCCACAAAAAAAAATAAACATATAACTTTAATGAAAATACCTCTCTGTTGTAGCTATCATAATATTTTGGGCTTTCAATGCACTGTTGCATTTCTTTTTTAAATAAAAAAATTATAAAAATAAATTATATGCTTATTGTAGTCACCATTAAAATATTTATATATTGTTTTCAGTACATGAACAAGCAAAAAATATATTGGACGAAAATGAGAAGATATTAGAAACTGTTAAGACCACGCAGAAATTAATTGAAGATTACAAGGAAGGAATTGTTGATAGATTGAAACCAAAATTGCACGAATTAAAAAGAGAAGGCGATTCAAAGATTAGCTTAGCCAATGAGAAAAGTAAGAATTATTATACTTTTTATTATCCTATATATTTCTTCATGCCTAAGTAATCATACTTTTATTCACAAAAAAAAAAATTATTTTAGTGTCAGAAGCACTTAGCAATATAAAGAAAGCAGATGCGAAATTAATAAGTCTATCGAATGCCGCCGTGAAAAGAAAAAACGTATTTGACAAATGGAATGATACGTTGGCTATAAAGTTACAGAACTTGAAAGACAAAATTGCTGAAGCCAGAAACACTGCTGATGGAGTAAATACAATATTATAATTTTAACGATATTTTCTTTCGTTTGGTGTTATAATCGAGCATATGTTTAAATAAAATTCTTTTCCTTAGATTCGCGTTTCTTTGAAATCAGCAGAAGGAAAAGAATGTAGTAGATCCTACAGACCATCAACATTACAGCCAACATCAACAAACACTATTGTGATGACCTTTGCTCTTCCAAAAGGGAAGAAAGAAGGTTCTCTATTCTATTTGCCAAGTAGTATAAATGTAAGTATACTACTCGAATTAAGTATACCACTCGCAGTGTTTTAAAATACCAAATCAGAAAAATAATTTGTAATATTTCTGTTTGACTCACAGGATGATTTCATTGCTCTGGAGATCATTGATAGGAGAGTAAGGTTCGTGTGGAATGTTGGAGGAGGTACGGGAATCCTTACACATCCGGAAGTGATACAGAACGGCAATCTTCAGGATGACAGGTTCTGGTATCGCGTCGAAGCTGAAAGGTATCATTTTATTTCATAACTTAAAAATAATACGAATAGTATAAAAATGAAATAAGATCAATATCGAGGTAATTTTTAAACTTACGTTAATGTCTCGTCCCTGAAGAATACGAAAAAAGGAAAAAATAAGTCTCCAGTTCAGAATTTCAAAACTAGAAAAAGAAAAAAATTAGGATATAATATTATTCTTTAATTATTATAATTAGTAGACATTTTTTATCAATGAAAATATTTTTGTTGGCTCAATAAAACTTTCGCCAATTAGTCTGTGTTTTATCTATTATTTATACTACATGTAACAGATGTAATGAACATTTTGTGAAGAACTGAAACAATTTTCAGAGTACGTCACTTAGGTAAACTGCATGTACGAAAGCAAGCATCAACAACTAAAGGACATCCACCCGTGAGAAATTCAACAGACTCTGAGTATGGCCGTTTCGACATTACCACCACAGATCGTGTATGGATAGGAAAAATTCCCAGATCAGAACGAAGAAGAACCGAACTTATCGCGTCTAATGGACTTCCAGGATGTGTACACCAAGTCATCCTGGATGGAAAACCTATTGGCCTTTGGAATTTCATTACAACTGCACCGGATATGGCTTGCGAAGCCTGCGTAGAAGGGTAATGGCGAAAAGTTCCCTTCAACTTTTAATGCTATAATAATGAATATCCATTTTCAATTTATATATTCTATTCTAATGTTATAGAGTGGAAGATGCTAAAGATGACAATTACAACTTCAATGGAGAAGGATATGCAGTCAGAAACCGAGTTTCTTCAGCACCATATAATAAATATTCATTTGGGGTATCGATCAGCTTCCGAACATATGACGAAAATGCTCTGCTATTTCTGGCTATTAACCCAGAAAATGTATGCAATATTCATGTGTTCTTCTGTACAAATATTTTAAGACAACTTTGATTTTTCTATTAATTTTACATATAACGTTAGATTCATATTTTAATTAATACATTTTATTTCTACGTATAATAGAATCAGCACATCATGATATTCCTGAGAGAAGGAAAAGTGATTCTGCACATCGGTTACGGTGGTAATGTTAGCATGGATATGTCCTCGAACTTCAAGTACAATACTGGAAACTGGACAAAGGTGGATGCATCTAGGCACTATCAGCAACGCAAAAATATTGAGAAATGTAGTTTAAGTATTGGAGGAGGAAATGATAACAGAATTGGTGCACCTACACCTCAGCCTAAGAAAGAGGACATACCTGATTTCCTCCAGGCTAAATATTATATCGGTGGCGTGCCACCGAGTTTCCGTACAGACAAATTAATGTTACCCTCACAAGTGTCTTTCCTTGGTTGTATGTCTAATATCATGCTTGAAGAAGGCTATGATCCAATGGCAGAACAGTATTATGGCGTCGAGCCTACTTGTGGAAATAAGGTACACAGATGAAAATTATGAAAAGATATTAGATTAGATTTTACAAAACTGAAATATTCAATATATAAGCCAAGAGTAATTTTTATGAGAAATTATATTGATAAGTCTGTTTAAATTGATAAATTTTTACTTTTGCAGCCATTAAGGATAGTAGGATTTTACGGAGATGGATATTTGCAACATTCAGCATATACACTGCGTAAAATAAATTCTACAGTGAGTTTCTCCTTTAGAACAATGCAAGTGGAGACTGTACTTTTCCTTTCTACCTTCGAAGGACAAGAAGAACGTATGCCTATTATACGACACATGAACGATGAGTCGAATGTAAGAACCAGTGTTCTCCTTTTATATTCAAATTAATTTAAACCAAACAAATATTTATTATAATTGTATTATAACCGAATAGGAACGTAATTTAATATAATATTGATCAATTTATCTTCAGTAGTTTACAATAGTAAATGTTTAAAAAAAATTTTTGATTACTAAAATTATTCTAAATTTTTATTAATATTTTATTTAATATTCTGTGCCGAATAATTAATTTCATATAATACAATTATAATTTGAAATTATAATAGAATGTAATAAATGAAATCATTAACTTACAATTCAATTTATTCTTTCAGAAAAGGAGCTATTATTCTGTATGCATAATCAATGGACAAGTACAAGTACGTTTGAACGCTGGAAGAGGAGAGCTCGTTTTACAATCGAATGAGACTTTCAATGACGGAAGATATCATTCAGTAACAATAATCAAAAGGCGAAAAGAAGTCGAATTACGAATAGACGATGCCTATCAAAGCGCAGGTAAACTACCTACCAGCGCTGCTATCAGAGCTCCTGAGGGAAGTGGAGGACTGTTCTTTGGAGGTTTACCAGTACTTATTAACAATACTAACATGATTTCGACCACTACCCCTTTATATGGTGCCATTAAAGATGCGATATTTAATGATGAGTAAGTTTTTTCTAAGCTACACTTTATACTTTCAGAAATACAAACATTAAAAAATGGTACTTTTCATAAATAAAATTTTCAGTTGTTATATCCAGTAAGCTAACTTAAAAGTATGTATTTTCTTTTCGATTTTTCTTATCTTTAGAATTATCCGATTCGATGAAGCTATTAATTTCGAGCATGCATTGATTGGTCGTTCTGGACCAAGCATGGGAAGAGATCCTCCTACCTATACACCATCAGCGTCGTTATCCAGGGGAATGTCTACTCAACCCGAAGGATGCCAAAAAGTGCCATATTATTCTCTGGAAGCTGGTGCTCTAAAATTCGGAGACAAACCAAATAGTCATACACAACTTTATTTAAACTTCAAAAAATTTTGGGAGAAGAAATACGCGATAGAATTTGATTTCAGGACATATTATCCGAATGGCTTACTGTTTATTACTCCAGTATGTAATAATTTCTTAGAAACTGAAAAAAAATTTTTAATTTCGTCGATATTTATGTACTAGAAAATCTTTGAAAATTTGTGTATTTTTTAATATTTTAAAAATACACATCATAAATGATATCTTACATTTCTGGTACAGTGTTATTACAATATTTCTGATTAAAATACTTTCTTTACTTTATAGGGCCTTAGACCAAAACACTACCTCATGGTCGTCATACGAGATGGACAGCTTTTACTTTTAGTGAAAAGCAAGCAAAAGAAAGAGTTATTATTTAAAACTCCGTTTAATGATGGTAACTGGCATCATGTAGTGATCAGTCATGAAGAAAGAAAATTAACGTTGCTTGTGGATTCTCAAACACCACGCACAATTAAAGTGCCAAGAAAGATTGGACTAGCCTCTATGATGTATATTGGAGGCTTACCTGAGAGTGGGACTCCGATTCCTGAACAAGTTGTAGTTAAACTTGAGACTCTAAAAGGGTGTATCAGAGGATTGAGGATTAATGGGAACGTATATGATATGGTTGGTTCTACTAGCAGAGCCTATCAAGTGGGTCAATGTTTCCCAAATGTAGAAAGTGGAGCTTATTTCCAGGATGAAGCATATGCTATATATAGTAAGCAAATAATAAACTTAAATGAATTATTTTTTAATCTATACTAATTTGTGGAACATGCAAAAATGAGATTTCATTAAAAAAGAAGATTGATGATTGGCTAAATACTTATATAAAAGTACCACTGTATAAGCAATCATAATAAAAAGTTTAATAAAGTAAGGAATTAAATTTTTCTTTTTTGCAGAAAGGAACTTTGAATTAGGTGCTGTATTGGAGCTTCAGTTGGAATTTAGAACATCAGAATTGTCGGGTGTTTTGCTTTCGATAACAGCACCCGGTAATTCACCTTCATTATCATTGGAGTTGAATAATGGTAAAGTGATCATGTCAGGCGATTTGGGAGATAACAAACCGTTGTATGTAGAACAACGTTTTACTAGTCCATACACGATTTGTGACAATCGATGGCACAGAATACAAGCAGTTTATAATGACGAAGAGTTGGCATTAAAAGTCGACGAGATGGATCAAAAGTATGGCCTTCCAGCTAACGTTAATTATCATATAATGGATTCTACAGTCTCTGGACCTCTATACATTGGTGGTTTACCAGGTAAGGAATGTTTATGAATAATTTTCTTCCTTATTAGTTTTTATTAAAACTTCATACCATATTATGGTATCTTTAGCAAAAGCTCATTGATGAATTTAATATATTTTATAATGATTCATCTATTATGAAATAAGAATTATTATAACATAAGAAAAATATAGATTTCTAAATACAAATGAATAATTTTGCAGCCTCTGCTCCAAAAGGTACATTAATAACAAGAGATCATTTCAATGGGTGTATAAGAAACGTAATGATAGGGGGAGAGAGACGAGATTGGACAGACATGGATGAATTGCATAATATTCACTTGAGCTCCTGCCCAGTACAATGATAATCAGTACAATGTGTGAACTCCTCTGAGTCATTCAATTTAGTTCCAAAGACTGTTCAAAGGACACACAATGCTCGAAAGGTTTCTATGAACTGTGTTCAATGCAATTTCACACCGGGATCAAGTGCCATATCATGATGGGAAATTCTTTAATCATTAAGACATAAGATTAAACGAAGCCAAGAGATGCTAACATGCAAATGCATGAAGTTTACATTGATGTTTCTCAAACTTGTTTTTACTGTTATAAAATTCTATGGTAACAAATACATATAAAATATTAATTAAAATTCTTTGTACTTTTTATATGTATTCAATGATAAGTTTATATTTATATTAAAAATAAGTTGAGGGAAAATTACATGCTATGAACACAATGTAAAAAGAATAAGTTAATATTTACAATTTGTACATAACAAATTTTACATTTACTTATTCTTACATCAAATTTTTGAAATAAATTTTTACTGCAAAAAAATGAAGAATTTTCTCAACATGTACTAAAACATTTGATTTAGACTACAGTTCGATGTTAAAGTATTAATTGGTTATTTAAACAACCATTTTGATGTTAATGAATAAAGAAACAAAAAAATTAATGAAAAAATGAAAAGTTCATTGAATTCGTTATTCTATGAAAGTAAATCGATTGACATTATTTCAAAAATTTATGAATTATCTATCTAACTACTATTATATCTTAAAAAATACTTAGAAAAAGTTATTACGTATCTTATAAAACAATACTATGATGTAGAAGCGATTCGTTACACTCATATTGCCATTCCAATAGGTATTTTCATAATAATATTCACAATACTTTGATGATACAAATAACGAATGAAAAGTATCATCCTCCCGCGCTTTCACATGAATCTTTATACGCAATAACTACCGCGCCTATCAAAGTTTAAATTAAAAACAAATGAATATAAAAAGATAGCTAGTTTATTCACACTTATAATTCTCAAAATAAATTATCATTAATTTATGTTAATTATAAAACTGAAAATTTTTTAATTTAATATCAAAATATAAAAAATTCAACATACTACGTAGTAAAAATTTAAAGGGTTATTCGCCATTGAAATGTTTTGAATATTAAATAGTTAATATTTCACAATGGTTTTAGAAAACATAGTTTGAGAAACGATTTTTGAAGCATTAACAAATTATGGCACAAATTCGCGTCGAATTGTATCATAGACCCGATATACAAAACAAACGTCACGACATGCGTATAAGTAGCAAGATCACTGCCATATAGTTTAATTGTAATTCATTTGTAAGTCATGAAACAATTGTACATCAGTATTTAAAGCTATTTATTATCGTTAATATAAGTGTAACCAGCGATTTCGATCGAGAGCGCGGCATACAGCATGAAAAGTGCTCGATCGAAACCGTATATTTTTTAAAAAGAAAAGGATAAGAAAAAGTGAAATGAAATTATTTTGTACTGTTGTAGCGGTAGTAAGGTATTGAATTTTAATATTTAATATGATTAGAAGCGAAAGAAAAGTCATATTTAGCGCCCTGTAATAAAGTGTCCTTAACGAATTAAATATAGTATATATATAGGGAGAAATGTTCTTCACAAGGATATTTTAATATTTATGTCTAGTATTTTTCTTATTCGTTGAATTGTAATATATTATACATATGCAGAAAAATTAACAATGACGCCTCCGCTATTGTGTATAAAATATATAACAATGAGAAAGTATGGTCATCTAATTCACCCTCTTCTGTACTCCAAAAGTTATATATACATTTACATTACACAACCAATTAAGACAAAGAAGACACACTTAGTTTCGTAATATATATATATATCATTCACAGAAGAATAAAAGTCTATTGCAATGTGGGTTATTAAATTTTATTGATGACATTCGCTGCAAGATGCTAACAGTAAAATATGACCCAAATTTTTACTTGACGTACTCAATAAATATATATCATCGAGTAGTTTCATTTATGCGTATATAAAAACATAATATTTACAGACATGGATAAATCGAACAAGTATGATTCGACAAAGTTTTCAGTTTTCATTTCTTTCATTTGTGACAATAAAAATGAAGGATTATTACATAAAGGTAATCGTTTATTATTAATAAGCGCGATTATTTATATCCCATTTTTTCGTATCTCTGTGTTTTCGTTTCATTGTTTATCACGCCGGTTACCAACAGCTCACTAATAATATTTCTCTGCTTCGAAAAATATAAATATCAAGCACAAGCAATCACCCTTCCTTGCTACAGTTACACATCCTTTTTTCAAACGTTCTCTTACTGTTTGTAGCTTTTCCTCTATTATATTTTCAATCCCTTCTCCACAAGCCGATGTTCTTCCGTTGATTCTTAAGATTAGTGACTATTATAGTGTTAATCGTAAATCTTCATTCACTGTTCGTTCACATTGTTATCATAGACTTCTTTTTCGCGATTTGCGCTTTCAAATCTTATTATTCATTTTACGGCGTTTATTTATTTTCGCGTTCAATATTGTCAGGTCGGACTATTTTCGGAGTCTGAAGCTCGCAAAAATTTCTCTATTCATCATTGACGATATACGCAATAGATTTACAATAGACAAGAATAAAATATAATGAACTTCTTTGGGTACTACGATCGACGGATTTTTTTCTCTTTTTAAGTGAAATTTTTTTCCAAGTCCCTCCATTACATGAGTTTTCACAGACGAGGCTGAATAAAAATAATCTCAGGACGATTAAACCAAGTGTATCGTTGCGAATTAAAAATATATTTTTCGCGATTAATCGTGAAGAACATGAAATTCGATATGTTGCATAATTACTTAAGAATAATCAATACGGTCGTGTTCTGTTATGCCATTGTAGAATATTGGGGGGTCTATTATTCCAGTGAACCGATCTGCATTTTATCTTTCTCTGGCCTTTTCTGCCTTGTTTCTTATAACGTTATCGTTTCAAATCTCATGCACATGCCCGACAAATTAAAAAAATACATTATACAAAATTAAAGAAACAAAAAATTTATGAAAACTACAATATACAGTCTAAACATAACTTAAATAGAGAACGCGGAAACAAAAGGAAAATTCTGTAACAGTTAGACCCTCCATATTTCTGTACAAAATTGTATTTTACTTCTATCTAGTTTCTATTCATTTGTTCTATCGGCATAATATGAAAAACGAATTGTATACATGATAAAAGAATTAAATCGTCAAGATGGAAGGTCAGTGCCAATCCCACACGAACGACGGACAGTTACAATTTATGGCACAATAAATAGTTCTTTCGTTATTACATTATTATGCTAATTATCCATCATGTACAATACGAGAACCGCATGTTTCGTTTCGCTAGAAATTGGACTGACGCGTTCCATTAGGAAATGAGAACCATACTAAAAAAAAGAGAAAAATAAAAAAAGAACGATTGCCATCCGAAGAAAAAGGATCCATATACTGTTGATACAATTTTTAAGGGGCATCATCCAACTTATAAACGGGTTAAACATTAGTCCGTTTCGTTAAAATTTGCAACAATATACTAAGATGTTTATAAATAAATCATTAACATTATTTTCAGGGTCTCTTTTCTCGGTCATGAGGAACGCAGACTATAAACGTTGAATTAGAAATATTTAGGCCTAGAACATTCAAATAAGTTATTTAATTAAAGCAAAGATAACTTTGAATATAGATAAATTTTTGTTATTTTAATGCTTCTACATTCCAACCATCTTCTGCTTTCCTCTTACAATATTCGAAACGATTACAAGATTTCAAACCATTCGATACATCATAAAGAATAAGTATGTACTGCGCGCAGGAAAAAGAAAAGAGTAATTCGATCAAAGATTTCATCACTTCGTGGCCGTTCTTATGTCCAGACACTTTTTATCAGTCACCAAAATTATTACTGTTCTTTTAAGAAACAAATTTTTACTTTTGGTACTGTTTGGTACGGTCTCATTCTCTCCCATCTCAAATCCTTACAAGTTTATAATCTTATACCGATACACACTGCACAAAACTCTCTTCAAGATATTCAAATCAACGAGGCATTCTATAAATTATAATCAATGGTACCTACACTGTAAAGGAAAACCATCCTCGCACATCAATTACATCCAGATCGATCTTAAGGCTGATTTGGTATTTTCTTTCACTAATCAGAATCAACTTATATATTTACAAATCCACATTATTTTTTTTTCTTTTTATTTGTCCGTGAGCTGGTTTTCTCAACACTTTTCAACGAACGAATTACATTATCTACGTACGCTGCTGCAACCGTCAACAGCTGCAAAAATCTCATGGTTAACGAGGAATCATTAATTCGCCTTCGGCAATGATGTACACGATAAAAAGAAAGTTTTAAGACAATTACAACGATTGTACGAAACAATGTTGAGCCTCGAATCATTTGGTAAAAATATTAAACAATCTACAGTTCTAAAAGTTAAATTTTCGTGCAAGACAAGCGTTTCATTAATTTCCTCCTTATTTCTTGGTTGGTTTTGTTAAATATTAGTTAATCAAATAGAAAAATTACATTGGAGAACTCGAATCTTTTTATAGACTCTGTCAAAAATATGTTTGAAATTAATGATCCTCTATTTGCGTTTAGTAATTCGTAAAATTCAATGGTACTACGATAATAATAATTATAATAATAATTAAGAGCAGTTTTAATTTACGCGTAACGGGGAAATATGTGCGAATTACTTTATGTAATATAAAAACGAAACGTTCGTTACGTGACATTTATGAAAGCCCTGCCTCTCTCTCAGCGAAAAAGAAGAAGATTATAAGAAAAATTAATTAATACCTTTTACATCAGTCACAACTTTCATTTACAACACAGCAGCTTACACGATTACAAGGCGGTTACACGTCGGAAGTTAGTCCGCAAAGATATTAGATACTGACAACAAACCATTCCTATTAATAAGATATTGGTAAACTTACGACACAGTGATTGATGCCAACGTTAACTTAAAAAGAAAACAAAAAACAGAACGGAAAAAGAATACAAGAAGAAAAATGGAACGAATTATAAAAAAGAAAACGTATACGTGGTAACATTGCGCCGTTCAATGTGGCATGCAATCGTAAAAACGTTGAAAATGATTGCACACCCGTGTCTACGAGTCAGCATCAATCATTTGTCCTTATAAAATTGACTAAGAACGCAACGTTTGCATTAATTTAATATGGGCCTGTATTAAAATAGTAACTATGAACAACAGAGGGCATAGTAGCATAAAGTGTGACACTTGTGTAAAACTATATGACGAGAGGTATGTCTTTCTTGTTCGGCAAATTCACCTTTTTACCTTGCCAAAGGCTATTGTGTATCGTAAAGGCATCTATGGTCACAGTCAGATGCTTTGTGTGTACTTGTGAAAAGCATTTTGCTCCGGAATTATATCTAAAATGAAAAAATTATATTATACATATGTTATAAATTTTGCTCATAAAGCTACTATATTCACACATTCAATTTAAGCGCATATACAACATAATTTCTTGAACTTGAAGAAATAAAATATAAAATAATATATGAAATATTTATATGTGTAAATTTATCTATATTTTCAACAGTTTAAAGAATATATATTAATACCTAGACTAAACATATTATAAATTATTAATTTAATTGATACACCAATAATTGATCTTCTAAATCTGGCTGTCTATCTTAAACATGTAAGCATTTACTAAGTAAAGATAGAGAGAATGGTTATTCTATAAGCTACATATTAAATTAACATTTATAAAAAAACCTGAAAACTAAGTTTCTAGACTCCAATCTATTATTTATAAAAAAACACTTCGAAATTGTCTATTTACACTTAATAATTAATAACATAACTTACACTGGAAAAGATAACTTCTTTGTTACATATATTTTTCATATACTCAATGTTCTTGCATAACAAGATGACATTGCAGTGTCCAATGAGATCATAGAAGTATATTTATAATAAGAACAAATTCAAAAGGATGATAAACTTACTTGAAAAATTTGTCGAACATTTTATCCGTGACTTGTTTCGGTCCGATACCGTACAATTTCGAAACATCTTCTCTATCTGGACAATATGAGTAGAGAGCCCGGAATTGGCAGCCAGCATCTCGAAATAAAATAAGGAAGTGCTTGCTTTCTGATCTTGCAATTTCGTCAAGAACTCTTCTCTTTGCTTCTTTATTCACCGTGCCCGGAAATACGCAATATTCTACAGCGTTCAACATAATGCCACGATTTGACTTAGTTGTTGGTTGTTTGTACAATCTTGGACCTATTAATAGGAAGAAAATAAGCTCATCAAATTTATACAACGTGTACATCAGACTGTAACCACTTCAGTACCAATTTTATTTAAAGAAATTTTTCTAATGATGCCTATTTAATTATATTTTATATTTTCTAATACATTTTTCCACAAATGTAGAAACAGATTTTAAAGTTCTGTACAACGAGAAATGGAGTAATGATCCAAAACAAACTACAACTCCTACTATACTAGTACTTAAGTAACAAATAATTGAAATTGTATAGTTTGACTTCTTTACCATTATAATCCATCATTGAACTTGGTGTACTACTGATGTCACTGCTTCCATCATCGAACACTCGTCTCTTGGTCATCAAACCGGGAGGTAGAGAACCAGGTCCCGATGGTGATGGAAGATGCCTCATGCTACCCATGCCCGGACTCGGTGCTCTCCTTGGTGGTGTAGCTCTGCCCAGTCCACTGTCTGTATCTGTGTATCGACACATCATACCGTCTTGATCACTACTCGAACCTGCGAACGCAAGCTCAGTATATGAAGATAGAAATAAAAAAAAAAGGCTCGAACGTACGTGTCCGTCCACAATGTAAAGGACAAGAAATACGACCTTTCAATAGTCAGTTCAATATAAAATGTTTATACCCATCCAAGCAATAGGAATTTGAACGGAGTCAATTTTATTAATTACTAAACGGTTAGTCCCTGATATAGACTGTGAGATATTAGTCACTTGTTAGACTTACGAAGGACCTTCAAGAGTATCCATCTTCATAGCTTGCGTCCAATATAAAAACTTTAAAAAGTATTGATGTATCGTACGAAAATTAAGGATCAAAATTCTTTTACTCTATGTATCGACTAATTTGTTGAAACGAAACAGTGGAAGCTCATCGTGATTCTAAGATGATCTAAGGATCTATTTGTCAGGAATTTCGAGAGCAACGATAATTAATAATTGACGGCAATTTGAATCGGGTACTATTTTATCTAACATTTTATAACACGCGACCAGAAGTAGTGGACAGATTCACTTGTATTTAAACATATGGTTGCTAATGATAAATTTGCGATCTTAGGCGGACAAACGAAGCATAACAAATTCATCTAACGATTGTATAATTCGTTAAATGCGGTAATAAATGGATTAACTCATGCAGCACTTATGAGTTCTATCGAAAAATATGATATTTATCGCTGAGATGAATTTACTATGCTGTATTACCATAATACCTGGAAATAAAAATAGAGAGGAATGACAGAACAAATACATATTCAACATAAGTGATGGGATAGCCATATGATACAGGACCTAAATGTGAGTCAGAGTGAAAGGTTATTAAATGGATACTGGAACCACCAACAATAATCTGAAAAACACTGAAAATATTGGTACCCATAACCAGTGCTGTACAACAATAAGCCCAACAAGCATCAACTTAATTTCATCTACTGCAGCAAATGAGTTATCCTGTGAATGAGCATCGAAATTCTATTTGCTCTGAGGAGACTATTTTAAAAAATAGAAATAATTTAAAAGGCAAGACTAAAAAGTATTCGTACAATTACTTATCCAATTGGCAACTAAATATAAGTACAGCAGACAGAATTTCGAATATAGATATAAACAATGTGCTGTTGGTGTATGCGTGTAAGTATATCACTGCCACCTGTGCTCCAATCTGCCACCATGCGACTACGTGTATGCTATATAGCCTACGAAAATTTGGAACGGTGTACGGGACACGTAAAATATACTGTTGCACAATAGAAGGGGGATTAAACGTATTCCAAGTCACTGGTGCTTCTTACCACACAAATTCATCAAGGAATTAGACTTTCTCCCCTTAAAGTTTTGGTAACTCGGGTATTTAGGCCTGCCTCTAACCTGTTGCTGAGGCTCCTGCACATCTGCAATAATGCAATGTTTACCTTGTTACATTCCAAACGCTATGTACGATCAAAGATTAATAGTAGGGGATGCTTCAATCGTACGTCATTGCATCAGGGGCAGAGTCTAACTACGAGCCATGTCCACTAGGAACATCAAAAACTCAAGGTAGCCGGTGCAGGTTGGTGCAGAACAACGTTGCGTTCCAACTGAAAGATGTCTACTATAAGGCGCTACTTAAAAATAAAGTCATACCCTTAAGTAACCTTACTTAGGTAATTTGGAGAATAATCAAACGCTAATGAAATATTCAACATTATAAGATTCATACGTAGCTGCCCATACCAGTGATACATCCTGCAACGAGTCTACTTTCATCAAGCCAAACGTTTAAGGAACATGATACGGCATTCTTTCTATAAATAATAATCAACCCACCTCTAGATGTTTTGTAGGAACCACGTCGACCAAGTTGATTCATACTTCGACAAGGTGAGGAACCTCTACCGTCGTCGGGTGAATCTACGGAAGATACTAAAATAGGGTACCTCTATTACAATCAGTTAGTTCCTCTCCAGGACGATACTAGATACTATATATGTTTTTATGAATATTTTTTTACTACAACATTACACTAATAAACAGTTATCTCAAATAAATTTGAAGCATGCAAAATAGTACGCAAAGAAAAGTGCTATAACATAGATCATTAATATGTTAAAAATGAATAATTTTGAAGACAATTTTGAATATAATGTATTTTTTAATTTGACTTATGTAATAACAAATTTTGTAATAATATATTGCACGTTTTTTTATTATATATAAGACAATTTGTGACGATCGAATAATTCATAATTATTTCTTTAGACTTTATCATTAAATATAAAAAGCAGCAAATATAAGCAAATCACTCCAATCAGCGTGTTAATAATCATTGAAAAAGATTCAATATTTTAATACTTTTTTAATTATTTAGCTTTGCGTTTGCATTCTTCTTATGCAAAGCTAACGAATATATAAATATATATGTGATGTTTCAGATATATATGCGAGTCAGAGTGTGTGTGTGCATACCCCTGAGACTGCCGCCCCGATAAAGAGGGCCGGAACGTCGTTCATCGAAATGGGCAGCAGTAAGACTGTCCTGCGAGCCTCGGTAGTAGTCTCGCCTCATCGTCGGGGAGGTCAGCGACGCTACAGTAAGTGTGTTAGTGCAAAACAATCAGCTCGAATTTTCTTTACTATTCTAGTTTATTCAAATGGGAATCTAAGAAATGTATGATATTAACTTGTTGAATGTATTCGCCTTAAATGATCAACAAACTAGTATAGCCGAGAAAATTTGAAGCTTGTGGAATTGTGATTGGGTGAGATCTCAAAAAACAAAAAAGGAAGAAAAAAACAATAACAACAAAATCAATATGGAAAAACGGCGTTACTAAAGAAAAAAATAAAACTTTTTTGATTTGAATATTCGCCATGCAAAAACTGAATGCAATTACATTACAACACTGAGAAACTGTCACTATTAGAAGATTATAACAAAGGAATACATTTGTTACAATAGCAGTGGTAACTGTTATCTTGGAGATAACTTGGTGTAGTAATGTCATATGGGCATATGTAAGTATCAATTATTTTAACTACATGAACCCTGCTTAATTCTCTTTTATGTGTGCATGATTAATCTCCAAGAAACACTGATCATTGCAATGAATAATTGTTTCACTACCAAATCATGTTAGATGCGCTGTCATACCTGTACTTAGATTAGAAGAAGAACCTTTCTTTCCACGACTTGGCGTGAGAGCTCCAGAATCTAACTCTGAACCAGCATCCACGTGAATCGTTTTGGGTCGTGGTCGAGTTGCAGTCTTGTTACGCAATTTTGTCGGTTTTATTGCATTCAGAAGCTCTTTATCAATAACCTTGCCCTAAATAATAGTGACGATTTCTAGTGACTAATCCAATTAAAGCGCTATTGATAACAGTAAACTTGGAAACAACACTCACTTCTCTTTCTGCCTCTTCTATCGCTTTTTTCACTTTATGTTGTTCCAAAATAGCAGCTCTTCGTTGCCGTTCCTCTTCCTTTTTACGAGCTTTTTCCTCTGCTTTTAATTTCTCTTGTTCTCGTCGAGCTTGTGCTTCTGCCTCTTTTCTTTCTTTCATCTCTTCGTGTTGTTGTCTTCTTTGTAATGACATAAGCATTATACGTTCCTTCTTTCGTTCCATTTCATCCAGAGAATTCTACAAAAATATATTAATGAAGAAAATAGGAAAAACACAGAAGAAAGGAAAAGGAGGAATATGTTGTGATGAAATTCATGATGTTTGTCGCATAAGCTTACTGGATCAGGATTAGCTAATTGATTTCCGATTATTAAACCAACTCCAGATTGTCGGCTTTCTCCGCTCATCTCGTGTCGTTCGCGTTGTTTTTCTCTTTCTACTTCTCTTTGTAGTTCTTCATCTCTAATTTCTTGCCGTTGGAAGTCTCTTTCGTCTATCTGACGCTGTTTCTCTCGATCTAAATCTCTTTGAATTTCAAGCTGTTTTTGTCTATCAATAGTAGTAGCTGGTGAATCAGGACGCATTGTAAAATCTTCGTTTTCAACATATGATGCTACGCTTCTTTCCTATAAATAAATAAATAAATAAAAAAAA
>NW_016911092.1:38713-63677 GCF_001483705.2 Eufriesea mexicana
AAAAAAAAAAAAAAAAAAAAAAAAAAAAAAAAAAAAAAAGGAGGAAAAAAAATACGAGATATTAATGTATTTCAAGCTCAACCTATGTATTATAAATATATCCTATATGCGAATCCTAGAATTTAAAAAATATCACTATATATTTACCTTTTTAGGAGATGTTCTTTTTACTCTAAGAGTTGGTTTGGGCTTTTTCGGTGCGTCATTGTCGAAGCAAATATAGAATCCTTTTTCACCAGCATCCGTTGGATCTAGAGGAGTTACTTCCGGTGTACCTGATGGAGATGGTGTGGCTTCTCTTAATGATGGATGAGGTTGAAATGAATTACGTGATATTGAAGGTCTAGTTGGTGATGGAATTCTATATGTACGGCTGCCAGACGTGATGTTTAAACCTCTTATACCTGGTATGAGCTCATCATCATTTCCTTTAAAATACGTGAATGAGTAAAGAAATAGAAAATGCAAACAAAAACATAAACGTAATGAATTTCTTCTTGAATACGTTGTATATGACACGTTCTTAGATGAATAGATCGAAATTAGATACTTACCAATGAATGATATATTCTGAGGTTTCATATCATCAACAGGTGGAGCTGGAACAGGTGCATGTAAAGCAGTAATTTGTCTCTTTTCGGTGGGGCTTTCACACTTAATTGGTATATGATGTACAGTTGGCCTTTTTGGTTCAGGACTTTCACTCATTAACTGACTTATTCGATGAACCTGTATTACAAAATTAAGAGCGAAAAATTAGTGCATAATAACATTAAGATAACACGGTATCATTAATAAACACAATGTGATATATATATTAGAATGTCAAGCTATCACAAACAAACGAACCTCATAGTGGTAATTAAATGAATTAATAAAACTAGATGAGTGAAAAAACTGCATTTTTTAATATATCGCGTAAATTCGTAAAAGAACTAAATAATTTAAAAACGAGAATGGAGTGTTTGAACGTCAAACTTGAATGCGAGTAGCGTCTGCTATACTATGTGTGAAGAGAGTATCTATAAATGTGCATTACATCACTAACTGGTTCCATGAGTGTTGCCTGCTTATATATATGAAGCAATTCATTTACTATCTAATTAACCAAAAAGAAGAGTAAAGAACAGTATGCAGTCCTTACAATTGATCGTGATTTCCCTGTCAATTTAAATTGATATTATGAAAATATATATAGTTATTCGTAACTTGTAGTTTTTCGTTTCTTGCTTAAAGTATAATTTTATTTAAAATAAGTTGATTAAGGCAAAACGTAATAAAAATAAAAATTTTGTATTTATTGTGATTAAATATTATGATAATTAATTGAATTATAACCAAATAAAACAACAAACAATTATTATACTCACAGCATTACGATGTTGCGGACTAGCAGAAGATGGTGGTGTTTGATTAAAGATAGATGCAGATGATGGATATGTAGAACCAGGGTGACTCATTTGATTATTACAAAGACTATGATCTCCACCATTGAGGTACCTTGGTTCCTGAGGAGTATCGTGTAAAACAAATCCTTTCTGTTGAGGTGGGTGCGTACCCCAATTCCGTGTATCTTGATACAAACGCATATCTTGTTGATAAGCTACAGAAAAGTTTAAAACATTTACGTTTAAAATGACGATAAGATTAGTAGATTAAATTTTAATTTATTAAAAAATGCACATACTTGCTGGTTGAGTACTATATCGTGGATCAATCGATTGTTGATAGCCTACAGCAGCCATTTCATTTGCTAAGCTTTGTGTTGGAGGTGGTTGACCCCACATTCGTCTTTGCAATTGGGGTTGATCGTGTAGATAGAACTGCGATTGTTGAGTATCTTGTAATTTCGATGTTAATGGATTCATAGTAGGAATTCCAAAATTCTAGATAATAATGAAGAAGAAGAAAATAAACATCGTGTCACAATAGTTAAAAATAAGTAATGAACCCAAAAATACATACTTGCATATGTTGCTGACTAAGACTTTGCAATTGTTGAAGTTGTTGCTGCATTTGTTGTTGATGCTGGGTCATTAAATGCTGCTGCTGTATCTGATTTTGTTGATTTGCTAAACGTTGTATGTCTGCTTGTATTTCGCTAAGACTGTTGTTCATCCTATGGAAGGATGTTACATATGAATCTATTCAACGAATTTCGGAAAATTAATCATAAAAATAAATACTGACTGTGATATCGACTGATGGTACTGCTCAAGATCCATATTCTCAATATCTGGAGTACGTCTTGTTTCAATAAACGGTGCATTACCGTCATGCTCCAACCATTTATGTTCAACGTCTCGAACATCTTCGCTAATTTCCTATAGTCATTGGTATAAATATTAAATAATTATTTGAAAGATGTAAAAAGAATTTTCGCTGATAATTTTTGTATAATAGTGTAGACCTACAAATATATAATCACTTCATATCTCACCCATTCTTCTTATTCGAATTATGACAAATTTATAACATAGCACATATATATTTTTCAAGATGTATATAAATATATATTAATATTTATTAAAATTTATGAAAGATATATAATATATTTGTAGGTATACACATATAAAGGATTTTAATGTATGTAAAAATATTTTTGATGATCATGTAAATTGAAGATCCATAATGACGATGACCTAAAGTTTCGAATTAATTTATAATCCTTATCTTTATTGCTATTGAAAATGCTGAAATTGCCTTTTAATACGATTTTCCCTTGAAGTAATAGATAAGATTACAATAAACACAGACCAATGTCTACATTTAACTACTCAGGTAAAGATATACATATATAACAATAAATCAGTCCAATTCAAAGTATTCATACATACAGTATATATGTATCCCAATATAAGATTGGTTTTGTTGTTAATGTTTTTGTGCTAGAAAATGTTTAGAACACAAGTGTAAAGAACCACCACCACAAACAATAATTTTAAATAAAATTTCAAACATCTCTATAGATTCTTGTCCAGGGAGTGTTTAGTACTGTACCATGCGTTCCGAGAGCGATATTGTACACGATTGCATTGAAACATGGGAACAGAGTAGCAAACTTGATCAAAGACCACAGAATGCATTGGGACTGTTTCGTTTTCCTCTATTACTAAATGTAAGCAACAAGAAGCGGAATAATCATTCGTTGTTAAAATAAAACTCAATTGAAATTATCTTCTGATTAAAGGAAATTATAGGAAGCATATTTTTCTATCTTACTTGCAGCACGCTAAGGCATATTATTATTGCTCTTTACATGTTTCATATATTAAGAATTAAAAATAAGTAATGAAAATCTTTGAACGGTATTCTTAGAAGCAAAGGTACAACAGAAGTTAACGAATGTCTAGAAGCCATACATAAGCCATGTATGTAAGTTGCTAGACAAATCAGCAAATATTTCTTTTTCAAATGTTCATCTACAGGAACACTGTTGTATTATATCGTACCTTGAGAGAGAAGGGTCTCTGTGGTTTTTCTTGAGAGGGTTGTTGGGTTACAGGGGTCGTCTCGGAAACACTTGACGGGGTATCCCCCGAAGATCCGGAGGTTACAGGAGTGGGGGGACCGATTTCAGCCGGACTGTCCCCCCCAGACGTTGATGAAGAGGGAGATTTAACCTTACCCTGCAACCAGCCCAAGCACCGTGCCTTGTTAAGTACTTGGAGTCCGCATATGCCGAGTCCAATATGTCATCAACCACCACACCATGGTCGGACTTCTCCACAGCCAAGTATACGTTACATTCAAGCACTAAACGCCAAAGCCAATTCAAAGACTTGCAAATACTTCATTGCCAATGGCTTTCTTCGCTATTGCACGACTTGGTAACTTTTTTTTAAAGGAAATATAATGGAACTCTCTTAGTGCATAACGTCTCCAACTAAAGTGAAATTATATTTCTCTACCTGATTACTTGAAAAACTTGAATAAGGAATATAGCATTATGAATATAATATATTTCTGAATATAAATGTTCTTTTGCCAGGAGCTACAGCTATTACAATTTTACTGCATCTAAGTTCGAGATTGTTTTAGTTTCTCTAAATCGATTATCGCTGATAAAGAAGTCAATTTGAATATAACTTTCTTGGTTGAGAATTACTAATTACTAATGTAAAGCATGCATACCGTCACCAGATTAATTTAAATGTTACTTTGTTTAGTATTCACATTATTTATTTGATATTCACATTTCGTTTAGAGTTCTTTCCATATGAACATGTATAAAGCAGAAAAGTGAAAACGGCATCCAGGGAATTGATAGTCTATTTTTTTATACAAAGTGTGTAGCTTACGTTCAACTTCGTAATTCTGTAACAATATAACTTTATCATATCAGCATGCACTTACCACCAAGTACAGCTGAAAGATGAGAAAGAAAAACGTATTACAATAGTATAGCTGGCAATAAAGATTATCTGCATTAACCATGATAGGCATCAGGATTATGTCGCATTTGCAACTACACACAAAAATTCATTACTTCAAAAGCTAATAATATAATAGGAATAGATGTTACCAAAAAAAAAGGAAAAAAAAAGAAAATCAATAAGTATCGAAAAAAATATGCGGCATTTACCTGAAATAAAACATTATTATCGCAAGCTCGCTCGCACGCTACTTTAAAATAATCGGATATTGTAATACAGCCAGATACGAAATCAAATAAAACGATATAGGCAAATATACAATAAATATCGAACTGCTTGTGAATCTAAAGAAATCTCTTTGCAGAAGAAAAAGAAACTGTTCGATGTTCGATACAATATAATTATGCATTGCTCTATACTAAACACCCGTGGCTAAATTTCAAATACCTCATGGCTGTATTCAATGCTCTGTTTCGTTTCAATTTAACAAATCTTCCTTTCCCCCATTTTCGTGCAAGAACAATTGAAAATCAATTTCTCTGTCATACTACAATTAGAAATGAGAGAAAATATCATACATATACTTCGAAAGATATATTCTCATACTTCATCGACAGTTATATATATATCTTCCAATGAAGGAAACAAGTCATTAAAGAGGCCATGAAAGTGATCTGGCTGAAACTCGATCATGAGGTTCAAAATGGGAAACATGGAGTTCGCGATCATCTTTTCGAGTATAATCGCGCGTTTTACCTTCGTGACAGCTTGCAGGAACGCGGCCTTGCCCACTTTCTGACGTTGTTTCGACATCACAACTTCCATCTTCCTCTTCTCGTTCTCTATGTGACGGCGTTTCTCTTCCAGCTTCAATCTAATATTATTCAGTTGCGAGGCCATAATCGTGTTACCACCGTTTTCATCTGCTAGTACGATTATCATTTATTCCATTAATCTCCAAACAACCACTTGCATTTCTCTAAACGCTAAACACGTACCAGCAGAATGTTGCTCCGCCTGTTGCGACTGCTGGTTGCTCTGTTGTTGCCATGTCGTCGTATTCGGTAACGTGGCGAACGTAGTTTTCTTCTCACTGCTCCCATTGCCGTTGGCCTGACCAAGTTTCTTACTAAATAGATTGGACTTGCCATCGTCCCGATCCTGTTCCGTGTAGGTCAAATTGATCCCTTTGTCGGAACTTTGCCTGCTCAGATTAGCGAAGCTAGCTAGCTTGGACGTGTCCCCTTCCGAATTAACGTTCTCACTGGAATGTAAAATTTGCTTGAGCGCAACGTTGTCCAAGCTGGAGTTCGAAGCTTGCCTTCTCAATCTTGACGGTTCTTCCTTGTCGTATCCGTTATCCGACAAGATGTGCTGCACACCGCTACCGTACACGTCCTGAACGCTGGATCTCGCCGGTAACGTTGGTTCTGTGGTGCTCCGCTTGCCGATGTGCGCCCCGACCTCCTTGTCTGGATTTCTACCGAAGTTGTGTAAATTATCCTGCACAGGACACGTCGTTACTCGATCGTTTCGTTTTTTATTTCTCGAGTTCGACACAAGTATTGTCCACTGATGAGAAGAAAGCATTGGCGAGCAAAGAGAAGTGTACTAGCCTTTCTAAGGTCTGAATGCGCTGGCAGAAAAAGGCTAATCGTCCAAGTACTAAGGATCATTGGACAAGATCTTGCGAAAAAGTGGTAAACGATGCATTCTCAATGAATTATTTATATTCTCCACCTTACATGGGCAGAGAAGACAACGATTCAAAGAGTAAGCATTGGTAAGATCAAGCTACATAAACTGTGACAGAATCTATCTGTCTGTGACAATACTGTGGCACTTTCTGACATCAAATCTGAGTAGTATGTCACTCAGACGATTAACATGAGACAAAAAGAGTGCCAACCTAACTTATTCCATTATTCTACTGTTAACATATGCTGTTGAAGGTGCTGCCAGCGTAGACTACTCCACTTGTTCTCCTGCGGGTAGTCTTCTTCTCATCATTGGACAATACGTGGATAGTCGGATGTCGATTGACGTCGCTCACCTGAGATCCGCCAAAGTTCTCAATGGTCAGCTGTGAATCGTCCGAAACGCTGTTACGCCTGGATCGTCGGCCAGCGTACGAGCTTCTCCTCTGTTCTTCCCAGTTGCTCGGCCGACCAGCGGCGTCTGCTCTAGTTACAGATTTCTCGTCCGCCACGGAGCTCAACGTAGGAATGCCTTTGCCATGATGGACCACGAAACTTTCTTCGCTCCCCGCTCGTCTGTGAAATAGTCATAAATTAGGCACCACGTGGCGAGAAATGCTAATGAAATGGAATTTCATCATGAAAATGGAAATTCGTCTTTATGAGAATTTTCGAGGGAATTTCAAGGGATTCATCGTGTGCATTTGATGTTATTTTGGTGCGAGGTTTGTTGGGTGAAAATAGCTAGAATTTCGCAGTATAGGAAGTGACCTTTTGCGATAAAGTCAGGTATAATATTAGCAAGTATTGGATTTGTTTTTTGGCAACGTTCTTATTATATCCTTTTGATACAAGAAGGTTTAATGTGATCTAATTCTATGGTTCAGAAAATGTTTTTTCATAAATTTAGATTAATTTAGTTCAGAAAAATTCCTGTTTTATTTATATCGTTGCAGTATCATTATAGCGTGAAAAGCATGCACGTTTCAATAAAAAAAAGTAATTTCTGAGGAAAATAATATTATATAATAATTCATTGTAAAATCTTTCTGATATTAAGCACGTAACCTAGATTTAAGCTCGATCATCAGTTTTTCTTTGAGATAAGGAGACGTAAAGTCTCCTTTAAATTGTATTTAAATAAATTCAAACCAAGACTATTATATTACAAGTAAGTACTTTAAATTCTTACTCTGATTCTTCTCTTTCAATAAATTTACATGATTCGGGAATTTTCGTGTCACGAGCTACAAAAGAGTTCGATTTTCTTTAATAAGAAAATCCCAAGTTTGTTGATCGTGCTTCCAATGAATACTTAATTATTATTTAAATTAATGGATTAATTGATTATTCAATTATTGAAAAATTATACATACAATTTTTCAGGTTATACGAATTTTAAGTTTCTCGAGCGTTTCACTATGAATTATTATACCAGGAGAAAATTCGGAAAATTAATTAAAGACAAAATATGTGGATGAAGCGTGAGAACATACCTGTCGTCGTGAGAATAATTTTCGGCAGTTTGTTGTAATGATTGTGACTTCTTGACAGAGGAGGATGACGGTGCTTTTGCAACTAGAAAATAATTCAATGCTGTAGCGATCGTTTACCTACGTATCTAGAAAATAGTACCAATGTCTAAATCAATAATCACTTCTGACGTGTAGAAGAATAGAGATTCAGAAGGGTCCTTTAATCGGTGTGAAGACATTGAAAGTTGCATCGTGACACACCGAATGAAATTCACGTGCGAAATTTCCACATAATCCACCAGCGAATCTTTCGTTCTTCGCAGGAGTACCACAAAAAGTACGATAAATCACCACCACGAAACAAATTCAAATTTCAACATGGAATGTAATTACCACAGAAATTTCGACGCAAGTGAATTTCGAAAAACCAATATGTATATGTATATGTATATATCTATGGTACAAAAGCTAATGTTATCATACACTGGAGCAATATACACTCGTCAGACGGGTAAAAGTTAATTGGAGCTATACGAACTAATTTCTAGCTGTTTCTAATTATCGTGGTAACGTGTCACACACCAAAAATGAAAAAAAAAAAAATAAATAAAAAAAGAAAAAATGTAATAAATAGTCAAACGACAACCCATTCGGAAAGAAGACAATGAGGAGGATAAAGAAAACAGGACAAAGGATCAACGAACAGACACAAGAATACGAAAACACGCAATAACGTAGACAATGTACGTCGCAAAACAAGTATACTAACTCAATATGGAGTGGATATATTAATGAATCGTCCAGATTTCTCTCTGCATCAATCAGTATGACACAGAACGAGAGGAGGCAATCATGCAGAAACGTAAGGAACGGAAGGCTAACGACAACGCAAGCGGCAACGAAACGGCGAAAATGAATATTTTCTTATCGCAAAAAATGCGCGGACACAGATTTTTCATGCAAGTACTATGATTAGAGGAATGCTACTCCATCGTGGCATTAAATGGTACGCAAATAATACGGTTAGTAAGAAGCAGTGCGCCTAAGTAGTATCTTCGCTTTGTTACACAGCTAAATCTAAACATCTGGCCACGTTTTAAATGCAGAACGCATTTTTTTATTATTGTTTTATTTTAAGTTTCTTATTTTCTTTCGTTTTTTTCTATATTTTCTTTTTTTTTGTGGATGATAAAAGAATTAATATTCTTTTTTTAAGGATTTGTTCGATTGTTCCTGAATCAAAATGTTACTTTCAGTTTGATATAATTATTAACCTGCTTTTTATATGCATAGTATGTATGCATATGCAATGCAAATATTGTTACTACTGTGGTAACGAAAAATTGACATTGTTATTATGCGATTTCTATTTCAAAAAATATTAAGACCCGTAAAAAAATCGAGAATTTTCACATTTTATTTTCTTCTTTTCATTTTTTTAAATTATTGGGGAATTAATTATTCAAGAAAGTAACTGTACCGTATATACCTGCGCGAAGATCGAGACACGATTGCAATTAGTCTGTAAATTCGACATGTTTACTCCAAATTATTGGGCTACTTGGTAAGTTCGAATTTTTGTCAAATAATGAAATGTAGAATTCATTATGATAAATGTGTCATTTACAAGTCAAAGTGATTAACTCCACTTTCAGAATTTTTAACAATTTTTTATTCCGTAGTTTCTATACTTTAACTTTTCATATTTAAAACAAATCTTTTTCTTCAATAAAGTTTGAATTCTGCACTTGGTTTGCAAAAGTTATCAGAAGAAATTCAAGAAAAATATTTTCTATTTAAGAATTTTGAATTAAGGAAATTTTTTGAAAATTAAAAGATTGAAACATCTGTCGACAAATATTTCTACAATTTCGGCACGAACTTCCAAAGCAACCCAATCTCATAATACATGATTTATTCTTACGTATACTTCACATTTTACACTGTATATTTGTTACACTTCGATTCCAAAAATTCTAAAATTCATTTTAACGATATTACATCGATCAACTACTGTCTCCCAGCACGAGAGCAGCATGTTAGAGACGAATTGTGCATATCCCACGCAGTAATTCAATCTTTCACGCTAACATATCAAGACTGCAGCTCTACAAACGTAACATATAAGAAAAATTCGCGCACGTATTCACGGTACCTTGGTTACTCCTCGCTGAAAGGAAAGGGAAAATGCGTCGCATTTAAAATGTAGTAAATTCTAAAGAAGACTAAATAAAACAAAAAAAGAAAAAAACAACCCAAGATATTCAAATGAAGATGAAAAATGAAATAATACTTTAAAATATTAAAAAAATTTTTTTAAAAAAAGAAACATCGAGGAACAAACGACAAACTTCGAGGGACTCTTGATCCCTCCTGAAGACGACTGAACGTTGTCATATTCTTTTTCATCTATCTTTTTTATTCTTTTTTCTCTTTATCTTTATTTACTTATTTATTCAGCATTTATCTTTTTTTTTTCTCGTATTTGCGTTCAATATTTCTCGTTAGAATCGACACGTCAGTCTGCGAAACGCGATTGACAAGAGAAGACCACCTAGTTTCATGATTTTTGGTTGTTTGGTAACGTGTGGGTACCTGTGAAGCCTGGCGCGGATACGGAGAGGTTGCTTCTCAGATCAGGTATCGGAGCTATAGACTGTGGCAGACTTCTTTTATGAGCTACGCCATGACTATTGCGCGGGCAGGCTGCACCCGTCACCGCACCGTATTCGTTCATTGGCAACCGGAAGTTGACGAAAGAAGAAGGCGAGGATAGCGTTGTTGTCAAGCATCAAGAAGGTTACGCCATAGAAATATATGGAAATATTACAGTTTTACATTAAGTGACATAATTACGTGGAGGATCGTCGCTGTGGTTATTTTTCTTTCTTAATTATTTTGTTCTTTTCTTATTTTATTTTATTTTTTTTTTCAGTAACTGTTTTTCGTCTTTCATTAATTAAAGAAAATAATTCTGTTATTAATCGTTAAACAATGAATGAAACTCAACTTAACTCGTACATTTATACGTGTACACGTATAAAAAGATACAGAGATGCGTTTATTAGTCGCTGCTAAGGACCTGGATCTCGAGACTGGGAACGAGTGTGTGTACTGACACTGATAAAAAGCGTGATACCGTTCCAACTGCGAGCAATATTCGTCTTGGTTCACTTATGGTTTCGAAGACAGTGGATAGACAATGCGCGTAGACAGTATGCATTGGGTATTAGAAAAAGTTTTGTCGTGCCTCGATTTTTGGGAAATATGGGATGACTGGACGAGCATCTTGAATAGTTATGGTTACTTTGATCATAGGAAGATAATTAACACTTTGCTGACCGGTAATTTTACACAGAAACTATGTCATGTCAGCGGCTATTATTTTGTAATCCAATCTTCAAAATCACTTTCACAATATTCTATGTTGCCCTGGGTTTCGTAAATTGAAATAGATAATGTAAGTGCAACGACGAGTTAACTCGTCACCGGTCAACAATGTTTTAAAGTCGTATTTCAGGAGAGAAATTTGATCAGTGGCATCGAGCTACTTGGCTTGCTTCTTTCACAGGCTGTTCTTTGAGAATCATGCTTATAAATTTTTCGAGGACAATGCACGATGAAAGAAGATACGCGAAGAAGATATAGAAGCAAATTGAATGCAGATATTCGACAAAACTTTTTTAATATCCTGTAAAGGATGACGAGCAAGTAGAGACTGAGCTTTGAGTCACTGAGTCATTTTAGTTTTCGTTTTAGTCTAATTAGTTTGTCATTAATTTACAGTGTTTTAGTAACACTCGTATACTGTAACTTCAACTCGATGAAAGTGTTCAGAAACTGTGAGCAATACTGTATATATCCCATTAATATCGAAAGGGTCGAGGACTTTATTTTAATTATTAATTTCAGGCTGTTTATTAGTAAAAGTTACTGTACTTCTATTAGTAAG
Organism: Eufriesea mexicana; assembly: GCF_001483705.2. Classification (NCBI taxonomy): domain Eukaryota; kingdom Metazoa; phylum Arthropoda; class Insecta; order Hymenoptera; family Apidae; genus Eufriesea; species Eufriesea mexicana. The sequence goes on from NW_016911092.1 coordinate 50,214, forward strand.
AATAAATGTAAATCTTAAATGACCAGTTCACAGGACAAGATGATCGAATCTACATTTTGAATATTTTTCTAAATTTCAGTGTCAAGATACTGGATTAATATTTAATTATTTTATATTAAGAATAAATTTCTGTTTTTTATTTTAGGTAGCCAATAATTTCAAAGTGAAAGAAGACAGGGAATATTTTTATATTTCACATTAATAGAACTGATTTTTAAGATTTATGTTGGCACGAATTTCTAAAGTCTTAGACCCTTTTATATTTTTAACCAGTCTGTAGGTAACATGTGCACAGCAAATTTCGTAGAAATACATAGATTGCTCGCAACAGAAGCGGAATTCCATGGAAAAAAAGTATAATAAAATAAATTATAGAACGGGTAAGTCCAATACAGAATGTACGCAGCCTTCACCAATCACATTAATCCGATACCAAAATTCATCAGCCCTTCCTGATCAAAGGGTGCGTTCATAGTGTCGAACAAATCTCTCCAATGCTTTTTAATTGGGACTCGCCATTCTGTTGTTTAATACTTTACGTACCATCTAAGAACTGCATCGCCCTCTCCTCGCCTGGGTAACGAACACACTTTGCCGGGTGAATCTCCAATACGTTGTACATATCCGCCAGGAAAACGACTAAATTTTGCTTCATAGACCTGATACAGAGAAATTTTATTATTTCACTCGTAACGATACCGGAATAAATTAAATATAAATATTTCTACATTTATTCCCATTATCTTCTATTGAAAGAAAATTTCAGAAATTTGAATTTCTTTCGCAATAATAATTAATAATTAAATTATTTTTAATACACGTGGGTTACAAATTATGATCATTGAAATAAGAAATAAAAATAAAAGACACATTAAGGAGCTAATGCTAATCTAACAACCTTTTGAAACATTATCTAATATCTATGCTAAATTAATTATACTAATCTAATCAGTGAAATAGGTTACCATTGAAAAACTTATATTTAGTCTGCAGGCTGAAGTTCAAGTTGTTATAAAAGAATTACACAGTCAGAGGTGATAGGAAGTTTGAGCTAATACTAAATTTCCTCACGTACTACGATTGAAAATTTTAGAAAATTCTCATGTCGAAAAGAAAATTTTATATTTATTTTATTTGCGTACATATAACTTTTATTTTATTGTGTGTATCTCAAGACGGAAGATTCTGACTAATCAAGTACTGCTAAACCACTTCCTTTACTACGTAATTCCTATATCTTATTCCACGCTATAAATGCAATAAATTTATGAAGGATAACTAAAATCCTCGATTTACGATCTAATTTGGAAACTAATAATATGCAAATGAGATATCAAAAAATTTAATAAAACAGTAGTAAAAATGCATATTCACTAAAAGTAATATAAATGTAAAAGAGGAGAAAGGAATAAAATAGAGAATTTTAATAAACAATTCACAGATCCTCTTATTATTCTCAAATTTTGTTGTACTCACAATTTTCTTAAATTAAAAACATAAAACAAAGATTAACCCTGTGTAGATGAAATCATGGTCACGTAAAATCTACCCGAGAGAGCCAAGCTTTATTTAAAAAAAAAAAAAGAAAAAAAAATGAATAAGAATATAAGGCAAGTTACTTTGAGGAAAATTTAGATCAGATTTCAGAGTGAACTTCTGTATCTGCAATCTACACATGACAATCAAAAACTTGGAAATATCAGTGAATTTATATTCACACTATCTTCACTTCATCCCTTATCCCTATAAAAATAAAGCTAAGTAACTTAGCACATATTTACCTATGTCTCCATAGTAGTACCATTGGAGACCAAATATTTAATAAAATTTAAACCAGAGATGAATTTTTATATCTGCACCCTATCCACCATAGAATCAAAAACTTGGAAATGTCAGTGAATTTATATACACACTATTTTTATTCCTTTCTCTATCCTTATACATAAAAATAAAACCAAGTAACTTAGCACAGATTTATCCAAGTCTCTACAACCATTGGAGTGCAAATATTTAGAAAGAAAATTTAGAGCATAGTACAATGAATTCCTATTCCTTCACTCTGCCTATCATACACTCAAAAACTTGAAAATATCAATGAATTTATATACCCACTATCTTCATTCCTCTCCCTATCCCTATAAAAATAAAACCAAATACCTCAGCACAGATTTATCCACGCCTCGCAACAGAGTGTTAATAAACAATAAAAACAACGGAAGCAATAAACAAATCTTAGCAAACAAAATACAAATAAAGGATCTCATCATCCTGGCTACCACTTCTGGTCCAACCACCCCGAATCAGTCCCTTCCCAAAACAACCCCATTCGTCAGCCAACCCCAACTCACCCTCTCATGTACGTCACGTCCTCGGGTTGCATATGAAAAATGGAATAGGGTAAGCATCTGTTACAAAACGCGTGAACCAGCGACAAATTGTGCAGTGCGTCAGCGACCGACGGTCTCTTCGACACCCTGATGTCCATCCAGTTCAGCTCGCCGGGGCAGTAGAAAGCCACGACGGCGGCCAGACCGACACCGTCGCACAGCGAATGGAAGTCCTTGGCAGCTGGCAGCTCTGGCAATCGCGTTTTGTCACCGCCACCCTCCTCTGTCTGGATCTTGGCGATCAGAGCGTGAGACGCGTGGCTGATCCATAGCAGCAGGCCCTTCTCGTGGTCAGCTGGCACGTCCACCTCTGCCTGAGGATCGAATCGTTGGATTGCCGAGACCACCCGATCTCCGGTCACCACCTCCTTCGCGTACAAGACCATCAGGCCCTCTATCACAGCCATATGCGCGGACTGCAAGGGGAAAATTAGGGATTAGTTGCGGAGAATGAGGGTTACTTGAGTGAGATGTACAGTAGGTCCCTGTATAACGCGATGCAGTGTTGTTCCTATAACTGACAGCAGTTTGATTGTCATTGCCAGTTAGAGATGAAGTAAACGATTAACGCTAAACCTGCCAAGACCTAACTGACCGTTTTCGAAACTGTCATTCATATTCTGCATTCAACTATAGTTTTTGTCACTCGTTTTTGCAATTCTTCTAATGTACATGTAATCATTTCTCTAAAATTCTAATTATTTTTCCTTTTGGTTTAGTGTACCTGCATTATAGTGATAACGAGCCTGGCTCGTCAGCTTTTCATACCGAACCTCTCGAGGATGAATTACTTTCGCCGTGCGAGTAACATTATTACAAGTTAACAAGCTTTAATAGGAATGACATTTATATAAATTCGCAACACTTGCGTAACTTTATTGCGAATGAAATTGTAAGAAGTGGAGATAACGACTGTTAATTAGACAGTAGTTACAAACTGCTATTTAGAGAGACAATACTGCACCTTCACGAGATGTACATTTTTCTGGTGTTTTAACTCTTATGGGACTGGAAAGCTATTATGTAGAATTGTAGAAAAATTTACTTCATTATTTTCTATAATAATTTTTATACTGAATCACAGAAGTATTCGTACTCTTCTTATTGCTGATTTCGAATGTTATTATTTATTTATAGTACATTGTATGAAATTTTTATAAAGACTATTGCACGTTGGAGTAACTAAGCTTTCAAAATGTTATAAATTTTTATTATAAAAATAGCGTTAATGTGACAAAAATCGAAATTACCAATACAAAGTTACTAAATAATTACCAAGAATCGTAATTTATTTTCTGGCGTATTAGAAGAAATTATTCATTTAATTCAAGCTTTTTCTCAAAATCCTATTAATTTTTATTATAACAAAGGTGTTAATATGACAAAAATCAAAGTTACTAGTACAAAGTTACTAAATAATTACCAAGAATCGTAATTTATTTTCTGGCGTATTAGAAGAAATTATTTATTTAATTCAAGCTTTTTGTGATCCCGATTTCATATCTCTATGACGAAATTTCTATGGCGTGGAATATATCTCTCGCGTTATAGGGGGTCCTACTGTAGTGGTTTTGTGCGAGGTTCAATAAAAGTTGATTGCTGGATCGGGTGAATGCTGGGTGTATTTTTTGATTGAGTGTGAAGTTTGAATTTAACTAACTTTCTATAAATGGAATTTCGTTCTGTTATGGAAGACAAAGGTTTAAGCAATGACGGTCGTTTATTCTCCTCTGCAATGTAGGAAATATAATGGTTCCAGAGAGTCGATTGGAACTTTGGATATAGGAAATTAATAAAAATTAATTGCTGGATAAATTCTACCAAGACTTTTAGAATTTCTCTCGTTTATGAAAGAGAGAAGATTTATGCTATTATCGTCTTTCACTAGAGACCGAAGTATAGTAATTAAGGATGAATACAGAGCATCGTTTATGTTGACATAATCGAAAGTAATCTTTTTATTTATGGAAGAGAGAGGTTTAGGTTAGGTCAGGTGGTATTTTTCGATACTTAAACCTGAAATTTAGGAAGTAATAGTGGTGGTGGGAAAACTATTTAGGATTGCGGCGAGTATAGTTAACACGTCGAGTGTCGGATCGAAATTTGCGTGTTCTAAGCATGACAAGGTGCAAAGTTTGAGTTTGTTCTAACCCTCTATAATCAGTATATTCTGTTTGTTTATGGAAGAAGAGGGTTCGATTTTCAATTAGTGTCGTTGGATCATAGGTGACTATGACAGTTCGGGCTAGGATAGTTAATTTCGGGGTATGTATTAATTTTATTTTCTATTCTACGTTTTACGTGTATTTCTATAAGTGCTCTGGGATTAAATAGCCTAATTCAAACCTAACTTAAATTGTTCTGTGTCGTCTATGACCCAACGATACCAACTGAGGGTTAATCCTCTGTAGTTCTTCACTTTAGTCTGAAATGTAGCAATTAATATCTGATAACTGATTGTTATAACAAGACACTAAAAAACAATTTCTAATATTAATTAACAACATAAATTCCTGTTTAAATATTATTCTATACTTTTCACATTCTTCTAATAGTATTTTAAACAGATACTATTTTGATACATCTAGCTTTACAATATTAAGAAGGTAAAATATAATTTTTAAAAATATAAGTAAAATAATATTAGAAATTGCTTTTTAACTAAAAAACAATTTCTAATATTAATTAACAACATAAATTCCTGTTTAAATATCATTCTATACTTTTCACATTCTTCTAATAGTACTTTCATCGGATACTACTACATCGACTTTCAAAAAATTCGCGTTATCTCTAAAATTACTATTTTTTTTACATTCTACATTGTTCCTATAGTATTTTAAACAGATACTATTTCGATACATCTAGCTTTACAATATTGAGAAGGTAAAATATAATTTTGAAAAATATAAGTTGGAGAAATTTTGTCGACTTACCATCTTGAGTGGTGAATTCTGGATAAGGATCGTTTCGGTGAGTTGAGTATTGTTTGGCTCCGCAAGGTAAACACCTTTTCTGGCCAGGGCTTGGAGAATACCGCAATGATTCTGGTTGTGATAATTTGGATCCGAGTAGATGTTCGCCAGCGCCAAACAGTATAACTCTGCATTGGAAAGTGCATGGACGATCTGCGGCTTCAGGTGTTCTTGATTCTTCAACAGAAAATTCACAACGAAATTTAGAAATATTTGCAACAAATAAAAATCTATATATCGATTAGAAATAATTTGAATAACACTGGTATCTTTTTTCTGAAAATTCTGAAAATTTAATTATTATAATAATTTACTTCGTTCCTTCCTTCTTCTTTTTCTTGTTTTTAATAGAATATGGGTATTATTAACCCTTTGCATTCGGCGATCTTTTCGTTACAGAAACATAATAATTCGAAGACTTGCTGCCATAAAGTCGACGATATTTTCAAAACGGTAACTAAAAAGTGTAAAGGGTTAAAAACTATGGTGTACTATTTTTAAATTAAAAGTTGGAGTTACATCAGTAGAATATGTCCAAGTTAGGTATCTGTATTTTATATGTAATAGGTTTCTGTCAGGGATATACAATATGTGTATTGAGGAAACCGTACAATGTTCCTGATTACTGCTCTAGTATCCCTGCTGTGATTCCATTGCTGTAATACAGCAATGCCTAGAAAGTGAGCATTAGAAGGCACGTCGTGGAAAAAAATAACTCGAGATCCACGTTACCCGACTACCAAAACAAAATTTACAAACACGATACTTCCACAACAAACATATAAACGTAAAATCAAAATTGTCCACCTTAAAAAGAAAGAAGGAAACACAACCTAACAACGACACAGATATAGTACCTCATAAATATATTAGCTGTACTGCGAGTATGGTCTTCGATACAGCACCCTCGCGAATTTTAAAAAATACAAACAACACCAACGTAATACACATATCACTATCCGTAACCATCAACCAGAGGAAATTTAAATGACAGAAATCTAAATGACGAAAACTTAACTTGACGAAAAAGAATCAAAAGGAAATAATAAAAAAGAAAAATAGAAAATGGGGACGAAAGAAAATAGTGGGCCGGAGGGAAATCAGATTTGTGTCAAAAGAGATCTGGCCGTAGTGGCAGTTCGAAACACAATACCCTGCAGAGCGCAGGTCGGCCGCAACCGCATAAGAATATCCGGCAGACACGACGGGCAAATATTAGTATTCCGTAATTTCCGGCGTGGTGCGCGGAAACGCGAAGAACTCGAGACGATGCATCGTGGTAACGGAAATACACTGGTCGCGGCCATTGTCGCCGACCGATCGCGAAATAACACGCGGCACACGTCCGACCCGGCAGGATATCGCGTGTAAAAAGCATCGGGCAGGAGGGACATGTATAATTTATCGTGTCGTTCTGCAAGCCTCCGGAAAATTTCGATGCACCAGAGAATTACGATAGCTCTAACAAAATAAAATAAAATATCGCAGTTTCGACGGCGACGAATTTTCAAATATATTGCATTATTGGGGTGCATCCTGCGCACCCATCAACGGGGTGATTCTTTTGTCTTTGGTAATACAGTTGACGTAATTAAATATCTGACTTAAATTATCTCCTCGTGATTCTTCATATACTACCATTTACGACAAAATAATTGATTATGTGGTTTTTCCAGTAGCTAAATAATTAAAGATAATTGAGGTGCTGCACCTTGTATATTTGTAATAAATATAGTATTTAGTATATTATTTAGAATGTAGTATAATAGTATATGGTATATAGTATAATATATATAGTATATGCTATATATTTAGTATATAGTATTTATTGAGAAATTTTGGTGTCGAAGGATGACCCACGGATTTAAAATGTTTTTAAATGTATCGGAAAGGAAAAATACATTTTCTCTCTCACACAAAATTGACCATTTTGGAGAACCTATTCCAAAGCAACTGAACCTTGAGTCCTTTATTTCTCTGAAATACCGATTTTCAAGATTCTCTGTCTCACAGCACTACTCATAGCATAACACATTTACTAAAATTCTGTAATAGAGCAGAAAATATACTATATTCTTTCCTTGTAGGCCAAAACAGGGGAAAGGTATTTCCTCGATTGATCTAAAAATAATAATAATAATAATAATAATAATAGTAACTATTTATCCCTATTTATTTATTTTTTCATTTGACAGTCTAAAAGAGGAGAATAAACAATCAGATATAGCATGATTAAAAAATTTTCACCTCGCATTCGAAAATTTTTACCATTCACACATCGTCACTATTTCGTTGCTATTTCAAGATACCAGAAATGTCCTGTTGTGAAACACGTAATATTTATACTTTTATTATTTTATGATTCGAAACCTCGCCATATCGTAGACAGATCATAGTAATCAAAAATTATCCTAAAAGCAGCTAATTGCTTAAAAAATTGCTTAACGAAGGAGGATGTTGGGGAAATTTACAAAGAGAGACTGATTACTCGACGACCGCAATTTACCTAGATCTCAAGATCCGCGGAAACTAGATCTCCCGTATCCAGATGCCTTTGCTTAAATCGACAAGTCGGAGCGGAACTGAAGCCTCGCGGAAACTCGTTTCTCCCTTTACGATCCTGTCTCGCACGAGAAAAGAAATTGGGACGGAGTTGATGTTTTGTCGGTCAGTGGAATTGCTGTCGAGGTAACTTTACGATAGGAACGTGACGTTCTAGCAGTTTCTTCGAGGCTCCACGTTTCTACAGATATATGTACATTACGTATGTGCGATGAGAAGTTCGTGTGTGCGATTATTATTAGTCCTCGTTTCGTATCACAGAGGAACATATTTCGGTCTATTCGTCGAAACGTGCACATGAATAATTCAATGTTTGATTTTCCAGAGAAATTTCCACGAAATTTCCTATAACTTCACGTTTAATATTGTTCATTTGAGAAGTGATAAGCGACGTGAAATTAAACGTACAATAGGGAATTCTAGGTATTTCTATTTAATTATTCGTGTAACAAGGAATATAAATGTATTAATTCTTTGCACTCGAGAGGCGACTCTCAGTCGCCATTTAATCGGATTCTAAAAATCAATGTTAATTAATATATCAAATTTAAAATTACTCAACGATGTGTAGAATGTCGAAGTCTTAATTTGCATACGATTTCTCATTTACTGTTTTTAAAATATCGTTGACTTTATGACAAAAACTCTTCGAATTACTATTATTTTTCTGTAACGAAAAAATCGCCGAGTGCAAAGAGTTAACTCTGTTGTCATCACTATGGCGACATTGTAGAATAGCCTGTAACTCCATTGACACAGCTGCGACACTAGAATTCTGCTGGATTTATATCAAATATTGTTAGATAAAATTCCCAAAGCACAGGGTTACTATATGAGCCGTTCACTGCACAAATCGATTAACTCCATTTTTGGAAAAATCTTAAATTTAAGTGTCAAAGCACTTGGTATAGTCATAACTTTTTATAATTTTCAGAAAAATTTCAACGCTATTTTGCCCAACTCTTTCGCTTCATAGTTGGATAATAATAAATAGCTTCCAATTAAATTGCAGTATAAATGTAGCAGCGAGGAATATTTCTGTTAATAATTCCGAATGTAAAGAATATAAAATGTTGATATATGAAAAATGTTGGGTAATTTGATTTTCGGAAAAATTTCAACGCTATTTTGCCCAACTCTTTCGCTTCATAGTTGGATAATAATAAATAGCTTCTAATTAAATGTAGCAGCGAGGAATATTTCTATTAATAATTCTGAATGTTCCACATATAATTATTCATGTGATATAACATATAGCTAGAAGCGTGAAAAATATATTGTATTAAAAATTTCAACAAGTACACCCCAATGATCGAATAAATAACGAAAAATAGATAGGAAATCTTGAATAATTTATTTCCCGAGGAAATTCAACCAAAGTTTGGTGTAACTTCGTCGTATAATCTATAATTTGTTACTTCCTAATGAGGCTACAATGAACGACCTATAATTACTCGCTAGTATAAATATAGCAGCGAAGACTGTTTCTATTAATAATTTCTGATAATTCTCTTTAATTGTTCAAGTAATAATACAACCAAGGGTATCAGGAAGTAGCACTAGGAATAAAAAGATGAAAAATAAATTATTATCTTACCGTTCTTCGCAAACGAGTATACATTTAAACCAGCAAGGCGTAATAAGACAACAACAGTGTTATTAAAGGAATCACTTGCAAAGTGTAAGTATTAAGGCTACATTTTTCCAATTTCTCGCGCGAAGCTTGACGCTCGGAAGGGAAAAGAACGATAATACGATTTAACAGAAAAATAATTACCGTCATTATAGTCTACGGTACATTAATTCCTCAGGTAGCCATTCGAACAAGCTGCGGCTGTGTACGAAACGGTCAATTAAATCTGTTCTTAAATCTGTTCTTGGTCCATAAAGAGGTGCTTCGAAAAACCGTTCGTAGCTGAAAAAATCTATCGAAAACGAACGAACGAGGAAGTGATCAACTTAAAATCGCTAGAAAGTATTACGTACGAGATCTAATTATCGCAACTTACGCAATCTCCTTGGATCGTATTATATAAACAATTTCACTGCATCCGACTTGCGGTTTCGGTAACAATGAAGTTTTTCCATGTTCATTCATAAAAATGCACACTTTGTTGGAAGCAGTAACAAGGCTAAAAGTAGAATAGATGATTTATTGCTTTGCGGAAAATTCTAGCAATAAAAATGGCGATCGTGGTACAAGGAGTATTGAATTCTTTTCTGCTTAAGTTCATTTAACTTGGATTTAAGTGGATTTCTTTTTCCAAATTTCATTTAGTTATTTAATGAATCTCGTATTATTTGGCCAGTGTTTTACTTGGGAAATATGAATATACTGGAACATAATTAGTAAGATTAAAGGAATTTCCTGGTAATTCATCTTTGACGAGGAACTGCATAACATATTATTTTCGCAATTGCTGCAAATTTTCAGCTAGTTTTGGCAACATTCACATTAACCAATTTTCATTTTAATTATTATTAGTACCCATGTGTACTGTATTCAGGTACACATTGGACACCGGCAATTTCAGTGTCAGAAACATCTCCACCTACCGTTAAAACGAATTCTGTAGAATCATCCCAAGAGAGAGAAAACAGAATCTTAACTCATAAAAGTTGGGAACTTGAAACGAAGAACCATTAGAAAAGAAAAAAGGAACAATACAGATTCCTACCTATCCTATACTCCCCTAACTCCAAAAATAAAAAGAAACAATGAAAAAGAATTTAACAAAAAAAAGAAAAAAAAAAAAAAGAAAAGAAAATAAGGAAAATTGTACACGCATCTCCTCTAACTCCAAACAGAAGAAAAAATAATGAAAAAGAGTTTAACAAAAAAAAAAAAAAAAAAAAAAAAAGAAAAAAAAAAAAAAAAAAAAAAAAAAAAAAAAAAAAAAAAAAAAAAAAAAAAAAAAAAAAAGATAGGAAAAATTGTAGACGCATGTCTCCTAACTCCAAAAAGAAGAAAAAATAATGAAAAAGAATTGAATAAAAAAGAGAAAAAATTATACACGCATCTCCTAGCTATAGATTCCCAAAAATCGGAAGCTTATAAGGCAGATCACCATTCTCAAACTCGACCCAACGTCTCACCAACTGCAACGTGTCCCTCCACACACGCAACATACAAATCATTACACATTCGTTTACATTAATTTACTAGTTCGTTCATGCACACTCCTGCCGCGGCAGCCGATCCAATTAACTTCCACCTGGCCCGCGATCCGAAGTCACGGATCCTGGAACAAAGAGGGACTCCCCGTGGTGAATGAAAACGGAGTTGCACCCGAAGTGGAAGTTCCAGTCAGTCCGTTTTCTCCCGAGCAAACGATTCGTAAACGGCGACCAAGGACGCTGTAAATTTCTGCGGGGTCGTGCTCAAAGGCGGCCTGATCCGAGGAACTTCATAGAGACGCGCGATTCAGAGGAGAAATGTCACGGTGCAACTGGCAGCTGCGCGATGCTGGAAAGTCGGAAAAACAAATTCGGTTTGGTGGCCAAGCAGACGTGGTTGCGGAGGCCATCGAGTCGATAAACTCGAAGCAGGCCAGGTGAAAAGCCACGGCCTACAAAGGAAGCGGAGGCACGCGAGCTGAAGGTGCAGACAAAGGGAGAATGGGGTGGCGTGGAGAGACCTGGTCAGTGGAAAACGTGCTTTCCAACGGATGCAAGTTGATGGATGGAGTTTTGCGGGGAAATTGAGAATTCTATTTGATCTCTTTGATTGTTTCAGCGCGATGAAGAGTGATCGCGTAGGAGGTGTAGATTGCGAATTGCAGATTAAATCATGGGGTTCAGTGGGTGGGTGCAGATGCACTTAATTTGGTTCACATGTTGGTCTTATGTTTCCTTCTTTTTTCCCTTCTTTTTTTTTTAAATTACTGATATTAAAATAGATATGTTAAGTCAAGTTTAAGCTTTTGATCCAGATTTTTTGGAATTTACATTTTAACGATCTTAATTAATACCTTATCAGTCGTAAGTCACCTCTCATGTGTAACAGTACTTTGTCGCTGCGGTCGTGCGTCACATGGGACGTGATAAGACGTGGGAAATCTTTCGCATTTTTATCGAAACCAGCTACAAGCTAGTGAGAATCACGTATAAAAAGCTAGCGTCCGATATGTTGGTGATTATTGATTACCATATAACGAGATTAAGAATTAAATCGTTGAATAAAATGGCGTTCCTATCGTTTCTTATTTCCTTTTCTTCATTTTTCTTTTTCTCTTCTCTTTTCTTTTTTAAGCCTTTCGCTACTACGTGTGACTATAGTCACGGGCCACAAGAATTGAGTAAAATATTAAGACAAGCGCTACCGTTCCTCTTAGCTCTCTTCGCCAAGAATTGCAAGCTCTATTACGATGATCAGTTTTTCCTTTTCATTTTTCTTCGAAAAATTTGCGTCAAAAGACCGAATGCTAAAGACTGCACGATCGTATTGTTTCCATCTCTGAGACGTCGCTTCGTTTTTAAAATTTAGAATTCTAGGAATTCTAGATTAGAAATATAGGTCTAGTTGAAACTTTCGACTTGAATATTCTTGTATTTGATTTCTAACACGGCCAGAGATAACTGTGTTGATTTAGGGGTTGTAGCTCAATGATAAATGATACAAATGATAGTGATAGGTGCGTGGATTATCAGGTAAAGTGATATTGGTCGATGTCTTCCGGATTTAGGTCTGCCTAAAGCTTTCGACCTCACTTTCTTCCTTTTTCTTTTTTAGAGATTAGTATTTGGTATCAAGCTAGGTACTAACTTAGGGATGTGAGTTTAGTTAAAGCTTTCGACCTGAATTTTTTTGGTTTAGTCTACATTCCTCTTTCTTTGAAAGGCTGGCAGAGTTAAGAATAGGTGTAGAGTCAATTTAGAATTCGTGTGTCGATTTTAACAATTAGGACATGCGAATCTCCCAGGTGCTCCTCGAAATATCACTAAACGTGGTGAAAATATGTTCACTATTTCTAGGAGCTGAATTATGTTTGTAGGCACTGCACATAGCGCGAAAATATACAGGGTTGGTCAAGCAAAGTGTTACAAGCTATTTTCTCTCACACCAGTGCAAAGATCCTTGTTTTCTTTTCTTCTTTAAATTTTTAAATAAGAAATTAATTATTTGTGCAGTAAATTACCTTTCAGCTCTTCCTTACTCTCAAAATAACAATTTTCTGCACTTATATGAAGTTTAATTCGTGCTAAAATAAATAAAGAAAAATAATAAATTGCTAATTAAATTTATCATACTATTTTAAACCTTCGAAGCTGTACCGAGGACGAAACTAAAGACCTCCAGAGGAAATAAATTACAAAGCCAATCCCAAATCCTATAACGAACTTAAAATATATAATTCACAGTTCCAACCACCTTATGCAACGTTTCATGATACATATGCACATCTCTAACGACAGGTAAACTCGCTATTAAACAAGAAGGGTGTAATGATATAAAATTAGATTTGGTCGAAAAATTGTCGACTTTCTCTCTTTCCCCATTCATCAAGGATTTTTTGCGTTCCCGTTTTCATTGCAGAGAA
>NW_016911092.1:63780-68008 GCF_001483705.2 Eufriesea mexicana
TTCCCTATTCATCAAGTATTATTGGCGTTCCTGTTAGCATAGCAGAGAAAATTGGTGTTACTCGAGCAAATAAACGAACTAGAAACTTGCGATGTGGATGGTTTCAGCGGATGTTGTGCAGGCTTGATGTTTGCCTGGAGTTGGAAGTACAATCGCGTCGATGTTAATTAGAACAGTACAGTCACAAAAGAAGTACTATAGCAACTGTAGAACATAATACCTCTATAAAATTGAAAAAGCGCAAGTTATTTAATTAAATCAACTAAAATTATGGAATCACTAAATGAATAAAATTAATAATAAAAAAATTCTGTCAACATTTAAACGTTTAATTCATCTTTGACACTTACAGAATTAACCATAAATTTGAAAGTCTTGCAAGAAATTAACCTTTTGCACTCGAGAGGCGACGGCAGATTCTAAAGATGGATGTTAATTAATATATCAAATTTACAATTAGCTAACGATGCGTGGAATATCGAAGTAAAATAATTTTATGTCTTAATTTGCATACGATTTCTTGTTTACCGTTTTAAAAATATCGTCAACCTTATGTCAGAAAGTCATCGAATTACTATTTTTCTGTAACGAAAAAATCGCCGAGTGCAAAAGGTTAATATTTTATGGAAAGGTAATAGATGATAATTTATGAATTATGAATATTCATAACTTCTCTTTTTTAGGTATTTTAATCGCTTAAAAACTGCTTAAAAATTTCCTGACAGTTGAAGATGAATGATACTGCTTTTCACACAGTTATAAAAGTTCGAACAATACGTCAACTTTATGATTCTCCTGCTTTCAACTTTTTCGACATTTTCTGTGAACTATGCTCACCTATATCCATCATTTATATCGGTACCATCGTCCATAAATACCGTAGACAATAAAATCTCAATGGAGAGATATATTTTCACACACGAATGAAATTGAGAACGTTTCTGGAGAAGGATCAGAATGGTCTATAAGTCAAAATCGAGGAAATCGCGTCAGAAGCTTCAGCTCTAATGGAAGCCAAGTGTACAAAAGTGAACGAAACGCTTTCAATTTATTTCAAATTGTCGAAGTATCAAATTTAAATTTCAGTATACCACTGTACTGTATCACCAATTGTTAAAATTGCTAGACATCCCAAGTCCTAGAACCAGTTTCTAAGACACCCAATGACTCTGATTACTAGCATCTTGACCTATTTCTCTGATACAAATCAACGCGATCATCAGTTTGACAGACCTCGTTTCATTCTATTCAAAATATTTATATCTCACATGACATTAATCTACAGTTAATAATCATTTATAATCTTTTATCTCAAACACACTGACCCGAATTTTGGTCGCTTGAAAGAAATTTCTGACAAACTCGACAAATATAAATAAATTAATTTGACCACTCCTGAATTTGACCAAAACAAATTTGACAATTCTAGGTATCACCTCAATGCCAGAAATCTTAGACAACCAACTTCTAAATTTCATTATTCTAATCAAATATTCCAAATATTTCAAATGTGGTATATTAAATTACCACATGAAAGTTGTTGCATACAATCAATTGAATTTTTGCAATTAATATGAACGCATCACATGTTAACTTAATATTGCACGATTAGTTTTATATTTTTACCCCATTTTTTGTTTTATGCAGTTAATCAATTTGTGCAGTGAACGGCTCATTTATCGTTCTAAAAATATCCTCGGATTACTATTTTTCTCTAAAATCGACAAAATCGTCGACTGCAAGGGGTTAATACCTGTACAGTTTACAAATAAATATAATTACAATGAAATATAATAACGTACAATTACAAATAAGTAATTTATTTTAACCTAACCTCGCTATCCGTAAAAATATAAAATTAATCGTGCAATATTAAGTTGACACTTGATGCGTTCATACCGATCCGAAAAATGCAATTGATTGGACAAAAGTCGCGTAGAGTCTAGCAAGAAGCACGTCTGAACGCACATGGATGACGACCTCAAGTCTCCAATAGCTCTCCACGCTTAATTATAACTGCTCTGTCTTTCTCGCGCAAAGAGAACACCCGAATGAGCAATAACAAAGGACACAGAGACAGGGAAAAAGAAACGAGGAAGGCAGGAAGGATCGAAAACGATAAATTATCAGATGCTCGGGCCCAGGTTCGCACAGGTGAAGAAAGCCGCGACACGATAACGACTCGTTGGAGATGAGCCAGCCTCTATCCTATTGTTTCTCCAGGAGAGTCGTAATCATCGTCGGATTACACCTTTGACTTTAAAGGGAAAGTCAAGACTCGAGGCTGATTATTCGGACGAAAGTTCAAGTGTGAAGAGAACGCGGTCTACGAGGAATAGTTATGAGGAAGAAAGAGGAATTCTTGTCGGTTAATCAAGCGATGCAGGAGAGATCGCGGCTCCAGGTTGGGACAGCCATTGTGATTGTATTCATTATCCTGGAACAAAGAGTATCGCGGGTCGAACGCATTTTGTCTCGTTAGCATTAACGTCTGAAGACCTTATGTTCATCTTCTAAGCGATTGATTAGAATATTCTGCTACTTCTGTATTCTCGATTTGGAAGATTGTAGAATTGTGAAAACAGCGGTATAATGGTGTCATGGTGCCCCCTTGGCAGGGAATTACAAGTTTGGTGATATATATGGAATCCTGCAAATTTTCAGAACTGATTAGAATCTAATTGATTAGAATATTCTGCTACTTTTGTATTCCCAATTTGGAAGATCGTGGAATTGTGAAAACAGT
This sequence comes from Eufriesea mexicana, assembly GCF_001483705.2. Taxonomy (NCBI): domain Eukaryota; kingdom Metazoa; phylum Arthropoda; class Insecta; order Hymenoptera; family Apidae; genus Eufriesea; species Eufriesea mexicana. Next base: position 66,527 of record NW_016911092.1, read on the forward strand.
GGTGTAATGGTGTCATGTCCCCTTGTCAAGAAATTACAAATTTGGTGGTGTATATGGAATCCTGCAAATTTCCAGCAAATTTTCAAAGGATAGGGAAAATTTTGTGTATAATAATAGAAAATTCAGAAATACTTGGAACTAAGGATATCATCGATGCAAGCTATTTTATTTCATTCGCATTAACATCTGGAAACCTTATGTTCGTCCTCAGGATGATTAATTAGAATATTCTGCTACTTCTGTCATTGCTGTTTCTTATGCTGTGGAATTGCAGAGATGGATGTGTTGTTCGACATTGGTGGTATATAGGGTGTACTATAAGTCTCTAATAAAATATTTTACTATATTCTACAGTGAAAAGTAAAAGCGAATGTAGATTTATAAGAAAAATTTTATTCATAATAATAGAAATCTCGGAAAATTTCTTTTTTTCCTTTAATTATAATAAAAAATGTAAAACGTGCTCCCATTTTGTATTGTCATATCAAGCCTCTGTCGATGTGGTTCGAATATTAATATAATATCGAATTTATCATATAATAATACAACCATATGTTATATTCACTGCTTTAAAAAATTAATAGAGAGAAAGAAAAATATGGTGTTCTATTTTTGTTGTAATTTTGGGTTATAGGGAATACTAGAAAAATTTGAAACCTGTAGAACACCCGGTATAGTATGGCGAAATGTGATACGCCATTTCTGCTACGAAATTATTAGGTCGAGTGGTAAATTCTTATCTAGTTACATCATCAGATCTTATTAAATGATTATGTTAGCGAAGCAACGTAATTCATACTTGATAAGACATCGCGCAATTAGTGCAAGACGGATTAAAAATATGAATGAACGAATTTTTAAAGATATACACGAGTTTCGAAATGCGCAAGCGGTGCACATAAATTGAGCAAGGATTTCTAGCTGACTCATAACACAGTTGATGCACAGAATCTGATCACTTTTTAATTTCTCATTAATCTTCTAGCGATATCATTAGACCATAGGTAATTACGACAGCTTAGATCAGGCTTAGGTCAATATTCTCAAAGTTATTTTGCAATCTATATGTTATATAATAAATACCACTAGTGATCATATGAATACAGAAAATACGGAATACGAATTAAAATTGAGTAATCGAACTGAAATTATAGAAAATCACAAGCGTTGATCCAAATATGTTCAGACGAACTGCCACTATAAATTCATGTTATATGTATAATGATTCTATGACGCCATTTCCATCTAACAGCCTCGGACCAGGTACAAACTTTCAAAGTTCGCAAAATTAATTCGAAATTTCCAAAACCTACAGGGAAATAGTCCCTCTTCAACGCGCCCAGTTGTATAAAATTAGAACCATCAGCTCCAATATATCTCAACAAACACTCTGCAGAATATCAGTACTATTTGCAACCCATAGTTTTAGACCAGGTAGAAGCTTTCAAACTTCGCAAAATCAATTCGAAAATTCCAAATCCT